>NC_061122.1:97736446-97953412 GCF_002878395.1 Capsicum annuum | reverse complement strand
CACTTAGTCACAATTTAGCTATATTGTGACTAAGTGAAGGATTCATGATATGCCCTTATGTTCCAATGACTTCTATGTTGATAATGTGCCTTGTAAATGTTGTTGGAATACTCCTGAACTATTCTTATGAGATTATGCTATGTTTACTTGCAAATCCTACTTATGAACAAGATGTATGGTAACCATGCAATCCACATGAACTTCCATGCTATTGGTATGTGTTGCCAATATGATTATGCAATGAACATAATATGAAGATTGTGCAAGTACTTCTATGTGATATGAAATCCTTTCCATGCAATACATTGTTGATAACCATGCTTAGTATGAGATCCCTACTTATGATATTATAAATTATGGACTCTACTCTTATGATTAAGTCAGTCATGTGTGTCAATTTTCTTCCATCGAGTCCTGGGGGTACTTATACCCAAAAACTATAGTTGTGGGCCTAGATCCATGTCATGTTTCATGATATCCCAACTCAAGCTATGATTCCACAGACTTCAATCAGTCATGTGACTCAGGAAAACCTCATCATCTTAGTCAGTTGTCAGATATCAGTAACATTTCACCAGTCAACGAAATTTAGTAAGATTAAGTCATGTATAGTTAATTATTCATGTCCAGTCCCTTCAGATGGGAGTAGAGGTTAGCATCGAGTGAAACCAAGGATGGGAGCTCACCCGCAATTTCAAGGTATGATTGTTAGTAGTCATCCTTGTATTCCAGAACTACATAGCCAGCGTAGGTTGAGACATCTTAACCCGTCAGATTAGGGTTGGTAAGGTGGCTTAACCTATCAGTTTAGGGTTTCCACCATTCTCATTGAGTACCTGCCAGATAAGGGTCACTCACAGGCTGTCCTTATCTGTGGCACGGTATTGACATCCCTCCAGTCGGGGTAGAGATTGGACCCCATCTTAGCCATAACGGCATACATGGGGCATGTCGGTTAAACACTTCTTCCCACAGTTTCAGTATCAGTCTCAGTAAAAGAACTAAGGGCCTTTTTCATATTTTAGTATATACAGGACTGTCAGATACAGTCGTCCATGTTATTAGTTTCAGTATCAGTCATGACAGTTATCAGTAAACCATGTATTAGATTTTAGGTCATGCTATCACGTATTCACGATCCCAGTTTCTCTATATATATGTTTGCACTCCCACGTTCATATTAGTCAGTCAGTGTTATTCATGCATGAAACCCTTTATGTTCAGCCTACCTTCCTCGTATACTCAGTACTCCATCTCAGCATAATATTTTATCCTCAGATAGATGGTCAAGCAGAAAGGACTATTCAAACTCTTAAAGCTATGCTAAGGGTATGTGCAATTGACTTCAAGGAAAGTTGGGACGGCCACTTGCCTTTGATTGAGTTTGCATACAATAATAGCTATCATTCTAGTATTCAGATGGCTCCATTCGAAGCTCTCTATGGTAGGAGATGTAGATCCCCGATTGCTTGGTTCGAAGTTAGTGAGGCCTCAATCATAGGTCTTTACTTAGTATTCGATGCCTTAGATAAAGTTCAGTTGATCAGAGAGAGACTCCAGGCTGCTCAGAGCCGACAGAAGTCCTATACTGATGTTCGTAGAAAGGATCTCGAGTTTGAGGTCAATGACTATGTCTATCATAAGATCTCTCCCATAAAGGGAGTGAAGAGGTTCAATAAGAAAGTGAAACTCAGTCCCCAGTATGTCGGTCCCTTCAGAATTCTTTGTTGCTTCTGTAAGGTAGCTTATGAGCTTGAGTTGCCTTCAGATCTAGCCTCAGTCTATCCAGTCTTCCATGTCTCATTGCTAAAAAAGTGCATAGGTGACCCAGCAGTTGTTGTCCCTATTCAAAGCATCGACATTCAGAATAGCCTCTTTTATGAAGAGATTCTAATTGAAATCTTAGATTATCAGACTCGCAGATTGAGGAACAAAGAAGTCTCTCTATTCAAGGTTCTTTGGCGAAGTTAGTCTCATGAGGGAGATACTTGGGAAGCAGAAGCAGATGTGCATACCAAGTATCCTCACCTCTTTCCCACCAATTCAGATTAAGCTCAAGGTAACAGTTCTCCTTAATCTTATTCAGTTTCACGTTCATGTTTCCAGTATAAAATTGGTACCTATTAACCATTTCATACTCAGTCATGCACTCATGTGTCAGTTGTCCATGCATCAGATATGTACGAGTTCAGTATGTTTAGCATGTCAGTCATGAGATTAAGTTTCAGTTCTTCATGTTCAGTTCGGGTTCTATTGTCTTGTATCCCTTCTCAGTAAATTCTCATTTGAGGACGAATGTTCTCAAGGGAGAGATATTGTAATACCCGACATGTTTCTAAGCTAGGAAGTGAATAAGTATTCCTACATATGAAATCTCCTATCCTGTGATTCATGCTTGAGTACATGACTTACAATGAATATCCTAGTGATAGGATAGCTTATGATGCATGAAGCATGTTTATATGAGTCACTTAAAGTAATACAAGCTAAGAGTTTTTGAATCCATCAAGTTTTAGTGTTCGATTTTTCAAGGATCATATTTGAATGAGTATAAATCGATGTTAATATGGTATTTTTCCTAATTTAATATCGTATACTTAGTACTACAGTTGTACTGATACATTTCACTATGGTGCTTTCTTTTTATGTTACACTATAGGTTCTAAGACACGAGCTCCAGCCCAGCAGTAGCGGTAGCATTTCAGTCGTAGAGACAAAGTGAGTCCTCATTGATTTGAGGAAAATATGATTTGATTTATTTATTTATTTATTTAGTTCAGTTTTATGGAGTTAGTTGGAGACATGTTCCTTTAACTCCTTATTCAGATAGTTTAGAGGCTTTTAGATTTATGTTCAGATTTACATTCAGATTGAGTTGTTTTTGGTATTTTCACCCACATGATTGTATTCAGTTGAACCTTATGGCCTTACAATTCTATGTATTCCGCATTATTATATCATGATTTGCAGTATACAGGTACAGATATCAGTCATGGGTTAGCTTGAGGTCCCTCGGGGCCATAAGCACTGTGTAGCATTTCAGTTCAGTGAATCGGGGTGTTACAAACTTAGTATTTGAGCCTAAGCTTTAATAGAGTCCTAGGAAGTCTGAAAGTCGCATCTCGTAGAGTCTTATACATGGGTGTGTTGTGCGCCACATTTATGTGCAGGAGGCTATAAGATGTTTTTGGAACAGTCCCCTTTCTTCATTATTCATGTCATGCTAGTGAGCATAATCACAAGTTAAACTCTCAGTCTAATCCATACTTCTCTTATTCCAGACCATGGCCCTAAAGAGAAGAAACCAGCCAGCTCCTCATCCCGAAGATCCTTTGGGCGAACATTTTTCCTATGCAGAGGTTAGAGCCTCATTTGCCACACTTGCTCAGTCCATGGCTGCACAGACTGAATGGCTACTATTCATTCCGACCAATCCATTGGCCAATCCCAAAGCAGCTAGGGTTTAGGACTTCACCCGGTTGAACCCTCTATCTTTCCATGGTTCTAAGTCTGATGAAGACCCTCAGGAATTCATTGAACAAGTCCAAAAGGTCATTGAAATCATGGGTGTTACTTTTATTATGAGTTCTGAGTTAGCCGCCTACCATTTACAGGATGTTACTCATGATTGGTACAAACAGTGGATGTCTGAGAGGTTAGATGATACAGGCCCTATCGAGTGGGAGAAATTTTTCACAGCCTTCTTAGATAGATTCTTTCCCCAAGAGCTGAGGAAAGCCAAAGTTCTTGAGTTCATCAACCTCAGGTAGGGGAATATGACGGTTAGGGAGTATTCTCTCAGATTTAATTAGCTAGCCAGGTATACTCCTCATGTGGTTGCAAACAATTGAGCTAAGATGAGCAAGTTCGTGTGAGGGGTTAAAGATAGCGTGGTAAATAAGTGTAGGTCTGCGATGCTAATTGGTGATATGACCTTAGCCAGACTCATGACCCATGCCCATCAAGTAGAAGAGTAGAAGTTTAAGACTAGGGAGAGGCAGAACAAGAGAGCAAGGTCAGTTAAGTTCAACTTTACTCACCCTAAGTCAGATGGAGAAAACCGTTCACAATTTTGCTCCAAGTCAGCTGTTCCAGCTCCTTCCTCTGCCAGTGCTCCAATGCCGAAGTTTAGAGACGGCAATAGAGACAAAGCATACCAAGTCAGATGCTCCAGCTCTTTTCTCTAACTAATTTTGATGTCATTCTCGGCATAGATTGGCGTCATTACTACTATGCCATAGTCGACTGCAGAAATAGGATAGTTCAGTTTCAGTTCTCGAATGAGCCCATCCTAGAGTGGAAGGGTAGCATTTAGGGGTCAACTTGTTTCCTACCTTCGGGCAAGGAAAATAAATTCTAAGGGGTGTGTGTATTATCTCGTGCATGCTAAAGATTCCAGTTCTAAATATCCCAGTCTCTAAAGAGTCCTTGTTGTTAATGAATACTCAGATGTCTTCCCCAAAGATCTTCCTGGCATTCTTCTCGAAACGGAAATAGACTTCGGCATAGACCTTCTTCTGGATACTCAACCTATTTCTATTCAGCCATACAGAATGGCACCAGCAGAATTCAAGGAACTGAAATATTAGTTGAAGGATCTCTTAGATAAGGGATTCATCAGACCCACCATTTCCTCATGGGGTGCACCAATATTATTCATGGGCAAGAAAGATGGTTCTCTTAGGATGTGTATTGATTACCGTCAACTTAACAAGGTCATGATCAAGAACAGATATCCCCTTCCCAGGATTGATGATCTATTGGACCAACTTCAGGGTGCCAGTTACTTCTGCAAGATAGACCTTAGATCAGGCTATCATCAACTCAGAGTTAGAGAATGTGACATTTCAAAGATAGCTTTCCGTACTCGGTATGGTCACTTTGAATTTTTAGCCATGTCATTTGGTCTTACCAATGCCCCTGCATTCTTTATTGATTTGATGAATCGTGTGTTCAAGCAATACTTGGATAAGTTTGTCATAGTCTTCATAGATGATATTTTGGTTTATTCTCGCACAGAGCATGATCATGTAGACCATCTCAGGATTGTTTTTCAGACTCTCAGGGATCACCAATTATTCGCTAAGTTCAGCAAGTGTGAATTTTTGCTAAGATCAGTAGCATTCCTTGGCTATATTATTTTCGGTGATAGAATTAGAGTAGATCCTCAGAAAGCTGAGGTAGTAAGAAACTGGCCCAGACCCGTATCTTCATTAGATATTAGGAGTTTCTTGGATTTGGCCAGCTATTATAGACGATTTGTCGAGGGATTTTCTTCTATTGCATCTCTCATGTCCAGATTGATTCAGAATAAGATTAAGTTTCAGTGGTCAGATTCATGCGAGAAGAGCTTTCAAGAATTGAAGACTCGACACCTCTCAGCTCCAGTTCTAGCTATTCTAGATAGTTCAGACGATTTTGGAGTCTATTGTGATGCATCCAGAGTGGGTTTAGGTTGTGTCCTCATGTAGTATGGTAAGGTCATAGCCTACACCTCCAGACAGTTAAAGCCACATGAGAAGAATTATCCTACTCATGATCTTGAGTTAGTAGCGGTAGTTTTTGGCTTGAAGATTTGTAGGCATTATCTCTATGGAGTTCATGTAGATGTCTTCACAGACCATAAAAGCCTTCAGAAAATCTTTTCCCAGAAAGATCTCAATCTTCGCCAGAGAAGGTGGTTAGAGCTCTTGAAGGATTATAACATGAGTGTTCTTTATCATTCGGGCAAGGCCAATATTATGGTCGATGCTCTCAATCGACTCTCCATGGGTAGTATTTCTCACGTTGAGGATAGCAACAAAAAGATGGCTCAGGAGATCCATCAGCTTGCCAGACTAAGCATTCTCTTAGTCGATTCTTTAGAGGGTGGTGTATGTATTCATAGTATTTTAGAGTCATCTCTAGTTTCTGAGGTGAAAAAGAAACAAGACAGGGATCCTAGCCTTGTCAAGCTCAAAGAGTCAATTCAGAATCAGAAAGTCGAGGTTTTCTTCCAAGGGGGAGATGGTGTTCTTCATTGTCAGGGTCGTCTATGTGTTCCAGGTGTAAATGAATTGAGGTAGTGAATACTTGTAGAAGCACATGGTGCGCGATACTCTATTCATCTAGGGTACAAATAAGTCCCTCTAGTCAAGGTTCTTTGGCGAAATCAGTCTCATGAGGGAGCTACATGGGAAACAGAAGTAGATATGCGTACCAAGTATCCTCACCTCTTCCCCGCCAATTCATATCAAGCTCAAGGTAACAGTTCTCCTTAATCTTATTCAGTTTCACATTCATGTTTCCAGTATAAACTTGGTACCTATTAACCATTTCATAATTAGTCATACATTCATATGTCAGTTGTCCATGCATCAGATATGCACAAGTTCAGTATGTTTAGCATGTCAGTCATGAGATCAAGTTTTAGTTCTTCATGTTCAGTTCAGGTTCTATTGTCTTATATCCCTTCTTAGCAAATTCTCATTCGAGGAAGAATGTTCCCAAGGGGGAGATATTGTAATACCCCGCATGTTTCTAAGCTAGGAAGTGAATTAGTATTCCTACATATGAAATCTCCTATCCTGTGATTCATGCTTGAGTACATGACTTACAATGAATATCTTAGTGATAGGATAGCTTATGATGCATTAAGCATGTTCATTTGAGTCACTTAAGGTAATACAAGCTAAGAGTTTTTGAATCCATTAAGTTTTAGTGTTCGATTTTGCAAGGGTTATCTTTGAATGAGTATATCTCAATGTTAATGTGGTATTTTGGCTGATTTAGACCCACTAAATAGTAGAGAATTGAATTAGCTTTCCAACAATACCAATTTTGCCTTAATCCAATACCCAAGCAAAAAGTTATGTCCATTTTTGTGAGAGACAGTAAGGATAGGCGATTGGTTACGCGCCGCCCAACCCAAACATAGGCGATTGGTTACGTGCCACCCAACCTAGCTTAGGCAATCACTTGGGCGCCGCCTAAGTCATTTCCAGGTGCCAAAAACACTCCGTTTTGAGTTATTTTAAGGGTAATTAAGTCTTTTAACACTCCTTACACGTCCCTAAACTTAACCCTATGTAATATATAGCTTCTAAACATATTACAACCCTATTATCATCTCAAATCTCATCATCCAAGAGCACTAAAAGAGAAAAACAACTAGGGTTGCGTAACTAAGCTTGAAGATCCGATTTCAAGGAAATTCCTCCGTCAATCATCAAGAATCTTACTTCTAAGGTATGCATTAGTTGATTTATGGATCCCTTTCATCCATAAAGCTCAAAAACCCTCTTTTTCATTACAAAGTATGATTTCTATATTATTGGGTGTTGATGATCATGTTGTTGATATTGAGTGATTCCCAAGATGGAATCTTTATACATTTTTTGGAATTTCATGATATCATAGGAGTTGGAAACATGTAAATTTGGTTGTTCATGATGTATAATTTGATGATATCACCTATGCTTAAGATGTGCATATAAGGTGTTTGATAAAATGTCTAAAAAACTAGAAATCATGCAATATAGCTAAATTGTGACTAAGTGAAGGATTCATGATATGCCCTTACGTTCCAATGTCTTCTATGTTGATAATGTGCCTTGTAAATGTTATTGGCATACTCATGAACTATTCTTATGATATTACGCTATGTTTACTTGCAAATCCTACTTATGAACAAGATGTATGGAAACCATGCAATCCACATGAACTTCCATGCTATTGGTATGTGTTGCCAATATAATTATGCAATGAACATGATGTTAAGATTGAGCAAGTACTTCCATGTGATATGAAATCCTTTTCATGCAATACATTGTTGATAACTATGCTTAGTATGAGATCCCTACTTATGATATTATAAATTATGGACTCTACTGTTACGATCATGTCAGTCATGTGTGTCAGTTTCCATCCATCGAGTCCTAGGGGTACTTGTACCTGAAAACTATAGTTGTGGGCCTAGATCCATGTCATATTTCATGATATCCGAACTCAAGCTATGATTCCATAGACTTCAGTCAGTCATGTGACTCAGAAAAATCTCATGATCTTAGTCATTTGTCAGATATCAGTAACATTCTGCTAGTCAACGGAATTTAGTAAGATTAAGTCATGCACAGTCAGTTATTCACATCCATTCCCTCTAAATGGGAGTAGAGGTTAGCACCGAGTTAACCCAAGGATAGGAACTTAACCGCCAGTTCAGGGTGTGATTCTTAGTAGTCATCCTTGTGTTCCAAAACTACGTAGCCAGCGTAGGTTGAGACATCTTAACCCATCAGATTAGGGTTAATGAAGTGGATTAACCCGTCACTTTAGGGTTCCCACCGTTGTCATTGAGTACCCGCCAGATAAGGGTCACTCACAGGCTGTCCTTACTCGTGGCACAATATTGACACCCCTCCAGTTGGGGCAGAGATTGGACCCCAGCTTAGCCATAACGGCATACATGGGGCATGTCAGTTAAACACTACTTCCCACAGTTTCAGTATCAGTCTCAGTAAAAGAACTCATGGTATTCTTTAGATTTTAGTATATACAAGACTGTCAGATACAGTCGTCCATGTTATCAGTTTTCGTATCAGTTATGACAGTTATTAGTAAACCATGTATTAGCTTACAGGTCATGCTATCACGTATTCATGGTCCCAGTTTCTATATATGTGTGTTTGCACTCCCACGTTTATATTAGCCAGTCAGTGTTGTTCATGCATAAAACCCTTTATGTTCAGCCTACATTCCTCATATACTCAGTACTCCAGTTGTACTAGCGCATTTGTGCTATGGTGCTTTCTTTTTATGTTACACCATAAGTTTTGAGACACGAGCTCCAGCCCAGTAGCAGCGTAGCATTCCAGTCGCAGAGTCACAATGAATCCTCATTGTTTTGAGGACAATATGATTTGATTCATTTGTTTATTTCTTTAGTTCATTTTTATGGAGTTAGTTGGAGACATATTCCTTTAACTCCTTATTCAGATAGTTTAGAGGCTTTCAGATTTATGTTCAGATTTACATTCAGATTGAGTTGTTTTGGGTATTTTCACCCATATAATTGTATTAAGTTGAACCTTATGGCCTTACAGTTCTATGTATTCCGCATTATTATATCATGATTTGCAGTATACATGTACAGATATCAGTCATAGGTTAGCTTGTGGTCCCTCGGTGTCATGAGCACCGTGTAGCATTTTGATTCAGCGAATCGGGGTGTTACAATTGTATTATAGAATGTTTTAAATATTATAGTTTCTATATAATGTTTATGAGAATCAGAATAAATCCTCAACTTATGATTTTGTCATGTGATCATGCTACCACATCATTTTTAAAAGTATCCCCATGTTAAAGTTTTAATCTCCATGTGTTTGAAAAAATGCCAAAGTGATGGATTTTGAATAATAATTCCCTCTTATGGTTTTCAAAGCTTGTATATGTCCTTCTCATTATTTTGTTTCAGTACTGATGGGTTATGAACACTTGATACCTAGTTGGTTTCATAATTTTAGTATCTTCAGAATAATTTCAAATAAACCATGAGTATTGTCATTGTCTTAGTTATTATGATCAGTTGTTTGCTCAGTTAAGCTTAGTTCAGTCCAGTATGTAGTGTTATTAAGTTGGGAGTAGGATTTAGCATCGAACAAACCTAAGGATGGGGGAATTCCTGCTAGTTTAGGGTTAGATCCTTAGTAGAAATCCCTGAGTTACAGAACTATGTAGCCAGTGTAGGTTTGAGATGTCTTCCTGCCAGTTTAGAATTGACACATATCTCATAGGTACTCCTGCCAGTATAGGATGACTCTTTATCCTTTAGGACGCCAGTTTAGTGGATCCGCACAACCATTGTTATTACTCGTGATAGGCTACTGACACCTTTCAACTAGGGTTATAGGTTTGACCCCAATTAGTTCAAATTGGGGTATGTTGGTTGGATGATACCTCCCACAGTGTCAATACAGTATTCAGTATAGTTTTAGTTTAGATTTGCTTGACCAAGTGTATAGATTTTTAGTTTATTAGTTGTACAATTTTTAGTCTTTTAGATTACAGACTTATTTAAGATTTTAGATTTATGCTTGTTCTTGTATTCTCAGATATTTCAGTTTTCATACATTCATGTTTAGTTATCTAATGCTTTACAGTTAGTCCTTATCTCATATGCACAGTACCCCATGTATATCAGCCTCATCTCATCACATATACCAATACGTTCAAAGTACTGATTGTATACTTTTCTTTGTGCTATGATGTCCTATATCATAGGTTCGGATGCTCAGTTCCCCGACTGTAGTTAGGCATCCTAGCGCTACTCAGTAGCAGCAGTGGTGAGTCCTCATCCTTCGAGTACAATTTATCTCTCATTCAGTTGTTTCAGTATTTCTTTTATTCAGTTGGTTGAAATTAGTTGGGTATCTGTTCCATCAATTCCTTAATTAGTTTAAAGGCTTTCAGACATTCAGACAGTCAGTTAGACAGTTAATTTGTTTTTTCCAATATTTTTTATCAATTGTTTAGAGCTTATCATTATATCAGTTGTTTCTGCACATGTCCATTATTATTATTTTATTCAGTGCTCACAGCAGGTACCAGCTTATGGGTTAGCTTGTAGTTACTTGTGACTAGAAGCACCATTGTCGCGACTAGGTTGTAGGCTCAGGTCATGACATATGTTATCAGACAACATAGTGTAAAGAAAAATATATGGTCAGTACTTTGAATGTACTAGTACGTGAGGCAAGGATTACTGAAGCGCATGAAAAATCTGAACATGGATGTAAGAATATGTAAAATCTGAACATGGATGCAAGAATATGTAAAATCTGAACATAGATGTAAGAATATGTAAAACTGAGAATGCAAGACCAAGAATCGTATACACTGACATAATCTGAATAACTAAAATCCTCTGTATAACTGACTAAATAAATATTAAAATTTGACTACTTGGTCAAGAAAATATTAACTGAGATAGAATGAGTACTGATTGAAACTGTGGGAGCTATCATGTAATCGACATAAACCAGGGGAGCTACCATGTAGTCAAATGCCTGACCCACATTGAGGAGGGTTGTTCTATCCTTGCCATCAGAGTAGAACCTGAACTGTAGTGATCACTAAATTGAACCCATGTTGGGCAAGGGGAAACTCTCTCTGGCGAGGCCCCTAATACTATGGTGGCACATAGTTTCTGGGATGCAAGAGGCACTGAACCTGCACTTTCTTCTCGGTACTAACTCCTACTCCCAACTGATTGGCACTGGTGTTATTCGTAGTTTAACATGACATGGTACTATACTGACAAGAGCTCAACCTAAACTTGGTAAAATAAATATAGTAATAAAATCATGGCCTAAATAACTTGGAACTTGAAAAGTTTGAATCAATATATAAACACATAGGTAGCAGGTTTTCATAACCCGCTAGCACTGAATGAATACAAAATTTGATAACAATTCCACATTGAAATAATGAAATTTAAACTAAAATATCAACCTTGTAGTTCAAAACATGAATAGGTACAACTCATATGCTCTCTAGCCTTTTAAATCACAAGATAATTTCATGCTTCAATATATGAGAACTTAGGGATGACCCCTAATGTAAAACATTTAAATTCACTTAAATATCAAGGTTTTCAAGCACAAGTATAAGAGATTAACCTTGTTCAAAACTCCACATACCTAGAATTACTTGACTTGTGAAGAGGACTTGAACTTTGAGACTTGAGAGATGACTTGGTAAGAGAACCCTAATGTTGTTGTTCTTAAAGATGGGAAAATAAAGAATATTGTTGTGTTAATCAATTGAAAGATAGAGGAAAATAACTCCTCTCTTGGGTTATAAGTCATGGGTTGGGAGTTATAAGAGGGGAAAAGATCAAAAGGTCCCTTAACTGAACTTATAGAAATTTAAGCATAAGTCATGATGAGTGAACTTATGACTCATATGTTGACGTTACGTACTGGAATAGTAACTCGTAAGCTAGGAAGTGGAAAAGATTGCATGTTCTAGTCAACATGCGAGTCTATACGACTAGTACCATCCTTTCGTAACTTGGACAGAGACTTGGGGGTCCTATACTATTGTCCTAATGACTTCACTCATAAAACTAATAACATCTAGTGACGATTCCTAAGGTCAAGTCGTAACATGAATAGAAATTTAATCACTCCATATTGCCATGCTTACGACTTATGTCTTATGAATCGTACAATGTCTATATGGCCTAAGGAGATAAGCAATAAGTTGCACAGTGACTTTAAAACATGAGGTATTACACTTTATTCTGAGTTGATGTACTATAAGGAATTCTTCATATCCTAAAACTTTGAGAAAGAGAGGCTTCTAATATAGGTAAAAAAATGTTTTCTTCCACTAAGATTCATATGTGGTTCAAGTGATATGCATCGGCGTTATATGGGTGTTATTGCATTAGTGCAACATTTTGGAAAACCTAATATATTTCTAATTATGACGTATAATCCCCCTTATCGTGAAATAAAAGAACATATTCTCCCAACTGATGAAGCTCAAAATTGACCTGATTTAATTAGTCATCTATTCAGAGTTAAAGTTGAAGAAATGAAGACAACACACATTAAGTCCCTCTAATGAGAACATCAATCCAAAGAATTTAACCATAACATCCCAATCCGTGCACCATCATTCCAAAAGTTGCAGCCGCTAAAGACTTGGTAAATAAATCAGTAATATTGCCTTTTGATGTCATGATCCAAAATTGGAACTATGATGGCATCTATCACTCCCACTAAGATAGGTATGCCTAATACCAACCCAAGACATGAAACCTAAAGGTTAAGACCCAGAAGAAAGTAAAGCTATAATAAAACCCAAAAAGTTTCAAGTGCGGATGGATAAAATATATATAGCAAAACAATAATAACCCAGGATTGGTGGCCACAATACATCCTCCTCAATATAAAGTGCAAAAAGAGAGTCTTAAATGTTTCAAAATACAAAAAAGGCAAAAAAATAAGATATAAGAGATTTTAGTAATCTCGAAGATCATCAACAACTACCTCAAAGGTTTGAAAATAGCCATCACAAAAAGTCCCAATTAATGTCGGGGGCCACTGGCTCGATACCTGCATATAAGGTGCAAAAAAAATATTAAGTACTTATAGTCACCAGCATCATCGACTGACCCTAATCTAGAGTGGTTAGGAGAAAACACTATCACTAACCATCCAAAATAATTATCAACCTACTCTTAGAAAATCCACCCTAGTACAATAGAATAAACAAACAATAACAGTCATACAGATATCATGTCACAGCATGGAGAGCCTTAAACCAGTTAATCTGACAAGCAATACTCAAAATCTTAGTTCATAATACAAGCTCAATAAATACAACTTATTCCACTTAAATACGATAATGAATGTATGAATTTGATTCATATGTTTTGTATAGACCTGTCGAGCATATCTCATCTATGTCGAGATCTATGGGGAGCTCACAAGGTTCATATATTATGTGATGTGCATTCCAATCTAATGATATATATTATTTGCATGTGTGCACTCTGGCCCTAATATATGTATATAATACTTACAAGTGTGCATTCAATCCTGATAATAAATATATAAAATGTGTGTAGTCATGCACTCCGATCTCAATGATATGAAATGTATGATATGAAAGCATGCCACTCCAATATCATATCAATAGTACATTTAAACAAAACATATTTGATGTATTGGCATTTGACAACACATTTGATCCTTTTATCTTGGATAATAGCAAGTTCTTAAGTAACATTTGTTGGATTTGATCACTTTTATGTTTCATGTGCAAAAAAAAGTGTCAACATAAGAAACAATGTTTATTGTACTTAAAAAAGGGGACTTGACTATTTACTTGTTGAGACATCAACTCAATAATATATCATTTGTTAAACCGCGGAGCTAACATTGAACACCCTGCATTTTTTAGCTAGAAAATGAACTGTTGTTCCTATGTATGCAAACTCTAATCCCATGATTCATATTTCAAAGTGAAAAATGTTCATCAAAACCACCTAGAATAAAGTTGAGCTAAGAATCTTTGATTCATCAAAAGTTTGGTATTTGATTCTACAAGGGTCTACTTTGAACCTGTATAACTTTTGATATACATGGAATTTTTAAGCTCAAGACCCACCAAATTATAGATAATTGAATAATCTTTCCAACGATACCAATTTCTGTAAATTCGATATCCGAGTGAAAAGTTATAGCATTTTTTGTGTGAGAAACTAAGCTGTCATGATTACACCACTCGGTGGTGCCTATAATGATGGACCCAATACCACTCAGTAGTAAGCCTCAAAATTGGAATTGTCCAAAATATTAGATCCCTGCAATTACACCTCTCAGTGGTGCCTATTACGGTGGGACCAATAGCGCTCAACAGTGAGCCTCAAAATAGAGATTTATGTTAAACTTCAAATTCTGATTGGTAGTCTTATCTTTTCCCTACAAACCCAAGTCATGTAATCAGTGAATTAAAATTTCTTTTGGGTATAATATTCCCAAATTCACTCAAATTTATCAAGAACCAAACCCTAAGCTCCCTCCCAAAGATTAAAAATCCATCTTTAAGTTCAAGATTTTGGAGAAAACGAGTCAAGATTTGAGTCCTATTCTCCAAACTAAGTAATCTAAGGTATGTGAGGTTTTTCCTAAACTACATGGGCATGGTGAAATAATTTTAATAATGTTTGAATGATGAGGAGTAATATATTTATGAAAGGTTTGAATTTACAATAACACATGCATGGTGAACCCTTTTGATGATAATGCTTTGGTCTTGAGGCCTTCCCCAAAAATTTGATTCTTGTTTATGTGTATATATATATATATATATATGCATTCGATGTTTTGAAAAGTATAAACTGAGAGCATGAATAATGAATTTCCCTCTCATAGTGTTACTTTTTGATTGATAAGTCATGGATAACTCAATTGCATATCTTAAAGCATAAACCAAGGGTTTTACTATAAATTATAAATTTCATGTAGATTATGAATTGAAGAGAGAGATATTTCTTGGTTGTAAAGGCTCAATATGATAATCAAAAGAATTGAATGATTATTTTGAAAAATTGACCACCAGTTGTTGAAATGTTGAAAAGAGAGGATTTTTGCATAATTTGACATATGTCTTGTAAATATGAGTTCTCTTGTATTGTTTGAATGATTTGGTGGTCCAAGCATTATGTTTGTATGAAACGATTGCAACATGATATTTTATGGCTAAGAGATATGACTTGCAAGTCTTGGTATGACAATACCAAATAGATGTATGCCATAACAGAGTAAGGTATTCATATTTTGATTTCAAAGAATACATGTCTTAAAGATTTAAAAATGAGATTAAAGAGAGTTAGGTGGTTACCCGAAGAAGGCACGAGTTCAGAAAACTCATTGCCCAAAATTGTGTATTGTTATGTCCCTAAGATGGATTATAGGTTGGCCTAGTGCCCTTTGGCGTATTAGAGATAGAAACTTCAGCCCTTGCGGTAAACTTGGGTTGGGGTCTTGCCCACCGAGTTAAGGACGGGTTCTATATAGCCCATGGGATTGTAGAGTTGTAGGGTGTACCACCTAGCTCTGAAGTAAGATAAAGAATAGAGTTGTGATTTATGGAAATATTTTGAAAGCCTATTGAATATGCGCATGTCCTTTCAACTTGTTTTGGACTGACATATTTTTATGAATTGCTCTCACTTATGTTGAGTAAAATTATGTTATTTTCGATTGCTCTTCCTATTTGTACAATTGTATTGACCCTCTATATTTCAGGATCTTAGGCATAGTCCTGGGGTCCCACTAAGCAGTAGATTAAATCCTATCAGAGATTGCAATTGGTTAGCTTCCCTTATTTGGAAAGGCCTATTCTAGAACGTTCTCAGTTTATTTGATTCATGGTCCAATTGGGGAGCCTTGTTCCAATTTTTTTATGGATGTTGATTTTCATATTATTAGAGATTTTGCAGACTGATGTCGTATGTTTTTTAACTCAGACTTCATATTGTCCAGTTGAATTAAGTCATTGACTATGTTTTAATCTTTATTATCTATTCCGCATTTATTTATAACATATCTATGGTGTGTATGATTGCCATATAGAGAAGGGCGCCCTGTCCTTTATGGTTTGAGATGCTTATCGCGGCTAGGGCCTCAGCTTGGGTCATGACAAACTTTGTATTAGAGTCAAGTTTATGGTCCCAGGGTATCTGTAAAATTAAGTTGGGTAGAGTCCTATTTATGGGTGTGTAGCACACCAAACTTATAAGGAGGAAGCTACTAGGCATTTAGGAATGTTTCACTTTTCTTTATTTTCTAGATCATGCCATTGTGTTGTCTATTTGGAAGTTATCCAAATTCCTTCTTTACTCTAGTTTTATAAACTTTATCTCATTGTTGAGTCGATTCAAGTGCCGAATCTTAGAGTCTAAATGAGTTGGTCCCTCCTGATTGATTCATAAAAGAGTATAAAATTGCATAAGGACTTGAGTGGAGTCCATAAGTTCCTTAAAGTGGATTGATTTAAGCCTATACCCTTATCTACATCAATCATGCATTTGAGCCTGAGGTATGAAGTATATTCAATCACTTTCAAAATTCTTGTTACAGATGACATGCTAAAGGGTAGTGATTGTATGTCAAAATATTGGAATAATATTTCCACCTGAGTAGTAGTATATGTTATGGATTCATACCCTATTGGTATTAAAATGATCCCGAAGTTATTGATATGAAGTCACAAGGTTAGAAGTTAGGGTGAGGGTGACTTTTGCATAAATAAGTAGTTTCAGTTGTATAACCCTTGATTGAGGGGTGGGTTTCTCTTGTATGGTGATTGGCTAATGTATGTGAAGAAAGTGGATGGCTATGATTATTATTTATACCAAATAGGGAAGGATCTCAGAATAGATAGATATGGTGGTTATAGAAATCATTTATAGGCTTTGAATGAAAAGGGGTAGATTAGTCAGGAAGTTATTGGTAGAGACTCATTAGTGTAAATGAAATTTGAAGGTAGTCTAAATGTATGCTTGGGTAAATAGATTTAATGTGTGGAACTAGAGCGTGTTGATAAGGTTGTAATAGGTCATATTATATGATTAAGATTGATTATCCCTATTTTTTGACTTAACCCCTCTTCATTGTCTTTTCTCTAGTCGTTGTAAACTAGTACTACATGTGAGAAGGTATGTAGCAGGTTTTGAGGAGAAGTAGTAGTGTCGTGGAAAGGATGAACTTATGAGCTGTAGGTAAGTAAAGTAAGAGACTTAGGTTGATATTTCTATTTGATGGACTAGTATAGTATGCAACATGCTTCATCGGTGTTACATGATTTATGTTTGATAATAGAATTGAACTTTAGATGTGGATGGTGGCGATGAGGATAGTAGCTTAAGGTTAATGATGCACGTTTTGTGAGAGTAAGTAGTAGGCTTGATTTGATGTGTGCAATAGACTAAGTTGACAACTTGTGGGAAAAAGAGTGGATAATTATGATATATATATGCATGAGACTAGTGTTAGAATGATAAATTATGGTTTGGTCATTAAGTGAATAAGGGCGTAAGTATATAAGAACAAGTTTCACCCCCGGTAGTATGTTGTTAGGTAAAGTTTTATGTGTATAAGTGTTCTGCATACCTAGTTTTTCTTCTTGGCTTTTATAGTATGGAAAAGTCTGGGAAGTTGTTGTATGGTGTTCTTTAAAGTTGAATTGAGGAAATATAGGTAGGCAATATGCGCCTTTGGTATAGTTTTACAAATTTTGGTAAGTGGTAAGTTATATGATTGGAGGTGTAATGCTAGTATTCTAAGGAGTGAAAGATGGAGTGTTGTGCTTAGAAGCATTGATGTCCATTCCCATGGTAATGTTAGTCATAAGTTGATGACTTTGAGGATTGGAGAAAGGTATGATTAGTGTCCCTAAAGGGGGGATGTCCTAGAAAGAAATTAGTTTGTTTTTATTAAAAATTACTAAGGGAATTTTATGTTCATGTGTATACCGATTCCCCCATTGTATTGATAATTGTGGTTATAATTGATGAGAGGTTATGTTCTCAAGTTTAGGATTGTGACTTGGATCTAAGGGAGAGATGGTGAGTTAAGGTAGTTCCCAAATTTTCTCATTGTGGCAAGTTTAGGGAAGAGTCATGATAAACCTATTCCTATTCAAGCATATTCCTCCTACTTTAGTTTAATAATTTATTCTACCAATGTCTTATGTATTCAAGTTCTGCCTATGTCTAAGGTCTGAGTTCTCTATGTAACTCACATAATGTTCTGACCTCCAAACTAGAAGCAACGATGTCTCAGTAAATTCAGTCTTTCATGTATTCAAGCTTTATGTTGTGATATTCAGGATCCATAAATCTGTGTCCCAAATTATGCTTGTTTCTAAGAAACTATGTTTTCCTATGTTACTGATTCATTTTATATCGGGATTACCCAAAATGATGAAGTTTATGCAAACCCATGGCCATGTTCAGTTCTTAAATGAGGAGCAATGGCTCCAAGTAGAAATCCTTGTCTCAATTGTTTTTCTAAATTACGATCTTATGTTATATAACTCATGATATGTGCATTCATGCTTTCTTATTGTGGTCTATCCTAAGAATCCATGTTGTGTTGTGATTATGCCAGAACGAATCTGTACTCATGATCTAGACATTTGATGTATGAAGAACTTTGTTCCTATTGTGTCGTTCTTCATCTCATATCTCACCTTGAGTAGTTCAATAAGTATAAGTTATAGTCGAATAGTGTCACTCCCCTTTTCATGATGCTCATGCTCGGGTCCCTCAATGACCCACCATATGATAGTATGTTAGTAGTTATGGAAGAGTAGTGATGTTTTGGGTAGGGGATTAGATCTTCTTGAAAGTAAATATTTTGAGGTGATTTCTTTAGCTAAGGTTATAGGTGAAGGGGAAACAAGGAGACAAACTTTCGTTACGTAAAATATTTAGGAAGGAGATATGTGGCAAAAATCATTGTGAGAGTTCTTGAATTTAGTGGTCTTAGTGGAGAGATCCATGAAGTGGGTGTAGTAATGATGGGCTTTAATGTTGTGCTTGATGAAAATGCAAACCAATGCACTATATGGTTAGTACTCCTCGATATGAGGCAGAAGGTTGTTTGATTATAGTGATAAGATGGAGAAGTGTTCTTAATAGGATGTAGAATATGGGGTCCCATATCTTAAGCTAACATCTTTTTACTTTGGGTTAGGCTTCAACATGGATGTACGATGCATCTGGACTCAAACTCTTGTAGTTATGTATTTAATGGGGTAATTATAATATTGGGATGTTGAAATGTGGTATTCATAGTTAAAATCATAGTGGAAAACCATCACAAAAATTTAAAGGCTATTAGACATGTCATTTGAGATAGAAAAGGTTTCTAATTTATTCTTATGTCCCACGGGAATCTCATCTCATGGTGTGTACCAATCTTAATCAGGCCGAGGATTCTTATAAAAGTTCATGCCTTACAATGATTTGATCATGTTCTATGAAGCACATGCCAAGATCATGTCGACGTCAAATTTCGTTATCTCATGATTTGTGCTTACACAATTTCCTTGGTGATGCCATAAAGATCTTCTTAAATGTATATGTATTTTTCATTAAGGGAAATAAAATTTCTAATGTGAGATTACATCCATTATTCCATACTTCTGTAGCTTCAACAAAATCCTACCCATCATTCGAGGACGAATGATTCCAAGGGGGAGATAATGTAACACTCTGCATTTTTGAGCTAGAAATCGAACTGTCATTCCTATGTTTACAAACTCTAATCCCATGATTCATATTTTAATTCATGTTTCATGATCTTTATCCTAGTGTTTGAAGTACTTTCGAAGTGAAAAATTTTCATAGAAACCACATAGAGAAAAGTTGAGCTAAGAATCTTTGATTCGTCCAAAGTTTGGTATTTGATTTTACAAGGGTCTAATATGAACTTGTATAACTTTTGATATACATGGAATTTTTCATCTCAAGACCCAAAAAATTATAGATAATTGAATCATCTTTCCAACTATACCAATTTCTCTCAAATCCGATATCCAGATGAAAAGTTATAGCATTTTTCGTGTGAGGCAATAAGCTACCGCAATTACACCGCTTGGCGGTACCTATAGATGTGGAACCAATACCACTTAGTGGTAAACCTTAGAATCAGTATTGTCCAAAAAATTACGTCACTGCAATTACACTGCTCAGCAATGCCTATAGCAGTGGACCAATAAACGCTCAACGGTGAGCCTCAAAATTGGGATTTCTGCTGAACTTCTAATTCCTAGGGGAAGTCTTGTCTTTTCCCTTCAAACCCAAGTCATGTAATCAGTGAATTAAAATGTATTTGGACATAATATTCCTAAATTCACTCAAATTTATCAAGAACAAAACCCTAACCTCCCTCCCAAAGATCAAGAATCCATCCTTAAGTTCAAGATTTCCCAGAAAACGAGTCAAGATTCGAGTTCTATTCTTGAAACTAAGTAATCTAAGGTACGTGGGTTTTCCTAAAGTACATGGGTATGGTGAAATTATTTTAATAGTGTTTGAATGATGAGTAATAATATATTTACAAAGGGTTTGAATTTACGATAACACATGTATGGTGAACCATTTTGATAATAATGCTTTGGTCTTGTGACCTTCACCAAAAATTTAATTTTTGTTTATGAATATATATATATATATATATATATATATGTATGCATTTGATATTTTGAAAAAGTATAAATTGAGAGCATGAATAATGAATTTCCCTCTCATGGTGTTACTTCTTGATTGACAAGTCATGGATTACTCAATTGCATATCTTATAGCATCAACCAATAGTTTTACTATCAATTATGAATTTCATATCGATTGTGAATTGAAGAGAGGGATATTTCTTGGTTGTAAAGGCAAATGTTATAATTGAAAAAATTGAATGGTTATTTTGAGAAATTGACCACCACTTGTTGAAATGTTGAAAATAGAGGATTTTTGCATAATTTGACATATGCCTTGGAAATATGAGCTATCTCATACTTTTTGAATAATTTGGTGCTCCAAACATTATGCTTTGAATAAAAGGATTGTAACATGATAATTTATGGCTTAGACATATGACTTGAAAGTCTTGGTATGATGATACCAAATAGATAAATTTCATAACAGAGTATGATTTTTAGATTTTTATTTCATAGAATAGATGTCTTAAAGAGTTAAAATGAGCTTAAAGAGAGTTAGGTAGTTACCCGAAGAAGGAATGAGTTCAGAAAACACGTTACCCAAAATCTTATTTTGCTGATACGAGATTGTTATATCCCCAAGAGGGATTATATGTTGGCCTAGTTCCCTTTGGTGTATTAGAGATAGAGACTCCAGCCCTTGTGGCAAACTTGGGTTGGGAGCTTGGCTTCCGAGTTAAGGGAGGATTCCATATAGCCCATGGGATTGTAGAGTTGTAGGGTGTACCACCTAGCTCAAAAGTAAGATAAAGAATTGAGTTATGATTTACGGAAATATTTTGAAAGCCTATTGAATATGTCATGCTTAGTGTTGTCATGGGATGCTCATTATGGCTAGGCCTCGGCTCGGGTCGTGAAAAACTTGGGATGCTCATTGTGGCTAGGCCTCGGCTCGGGTCGTGAAAAACATAGTATGTCATGCTTAGTGTTGTCAAGTCGATGTTCAGGTATAAGAACAACCAACCGTCCAATGAACCATAAACCAAAACATAGCACCTAACTAGTATGTAATAGTGAAGGACGTCAAGTGGCAAAGCATCTGATGGACTGTCACTACCTTGAAAAAACATCAACAAAACTCTAAGACTTAAGCAAATTCTAGAAAATTTTCATTAGATAGAGCCGATGAATACATGTTCAACAACTATCAAACTTTTATATTGTATTAAATTGTGACTCAAAGTTAGATCAGCGAGTATACAACCTTCCAAGTATATCAGAAGTGGTAGAATTATGGGTAGAATAAGAAAGATGTAACAATAATTTTTCACCATATATTCGAATTTATAATCATAGTAATAAGAGCCAATTAGTAAATTACTACTATGGTTTCTATGATCCTTTGTAATATCCACTTTTGTTTCCTTATAAACAAAACGGATGATATCATGGTATCCAAAATATTGTATAAACAACACATAAATCAAAAAGAGAAAAATATCTAGCTACAAAAATGACCAATTTCCAAGATTTTCTAACAT
This sequence comes from Capsicum annuum, assembly GCF_002878395.1. Lineage (NCBI taxonomy): Eukaryota > Viridiplantae > Streptophyta > Magnoliopsida > Solanales > Solanaceae > Capsicum > Capsicum annuum. The sequence goes on along the minus strand of NC_061122.1, from coordinate 97,931,153 downwards.
CTGTTCAATTGATGGACTACTTGACATGGAAGCGGAAATTCTACAAAGGGAAAAATGAAAAGGGGATATGATTTCGTGTTGAGAGTACTATTGTTATAAACTTCAAATGAGAGATGATGAGTGTAACACCCTGAGACTACCCCCTGGATGTCACATGGTTCTTTGAACAACAAGTGATCCTAAGCTAACCCGTGATACTGGCATAATTCATGAGTAACTGAATAAATACATAAAAACTAGAAATAATAAGCAAAAGAGATGTCTTTTGCTAAATAAGTTCAATACAAAACTGTTTAAAACATTTGCAACACTAGTCATACAAAGGAAACTAAAATTGAATACATAAAGTCTAACTGATTGTTAGTGAAGTCTCTACTAATACTAACTATAGGTAGCTGGTACAGGACCCCCAGCTATCCCTAATTAATATAACTAAATATAATATGAATTTCTAAATATACAAACTGACTGGAGTCCTCGAATAAGGAGAACTCATCACGTGTTGGCTGGAAATTGCAAACTGCCTGACCATGATAGTATGAGCTACAACTAGTATCTACATTATGAAACAATGTAGCCACACAGTCATATATGTGGTTAGTACTTCTGAAATGTACTGAATAAGTGGAGGTGATTGCAATAAGTAAAACTGAATCACTGCATAATCTTATAACATACATGCTAAGTGCATGTAGACTCACCAAGAGACTGAAAGAAATTGAAAGTTGAAATATTATAAAACATGAATAGATAATATAATTTGATAAGTTGGGTGAGTTACTGCACTTAGTTTCTGAAAATTATCTTTGCTATAGGAGATTCTCATAACCGACATAAATTATGTAAGCTAGCATGGAGTCCAACGTGTGGCCCACATTGAGGAGGGTTGTTCTGTCCTTTCCATCAGAATAGAACCTAAACTGAACTGGAGTGATCACTAAACTAATCCAATATTGAGCAAAGGGGTGCTCTCTGGCGAGGCCCCTATACCTATGGTGGAAAGTAGTTTCTAGAGAATGGGATGCGCTGAATTAAATATATATATATATATATATATATATATATATATATATATATATTGTATGATCATACTGATAAAATTCACCTTAAAATAAGAATTTGGGTTTATAAATCTAAAAATCAATCATGCTTCGGTTAATAAATCATACTCATGAATATCTGTGTGAATTTTATTTCACGTATGGGATTATAAGATCAGAATTAAAATGAATCATACTGTAGTAATCTGAACTTCTTGAAAACTGAGAGAATCGTGATAAATTCATATGCTCTTATTTGTAAACTGACTGAATCATGCTTAAAATCATGCATATTTATCAACTCATGGGAATTCATGTCAAAATACTAAAATTCATCTCATAAGAACAATCATGTAAGTAAAAACATGAGTAAAGCTAAATTCTTGTCCAAACTGAACTTTAAATCACATGATAGTGTCCTAATTTCAAAAATATGGAAATTAGGTATGAACCCAAATTAAAATTTCATAAATTTAATTGTAACCAAAGATTTTGGGCACAAGGATGAAAGTTCATCCTTGTTCAAACCCCACATTCTAAAATTTACTGAATCTCTTGAAGGAAACTTAAATTGGAGCCTTGGGATTTAAACCTTTTGATGAAACCCTAACTTCTTTTCTCTTGATAGTGTAGAGGAGAATGAGCATTGCAAACTAACTAAGAATAGGAAAATAATATTTATTGGATAATTTAAGTAATCAAAGAGGAGTTTGATACGAGAAAAATACCAAATTACCCCTAAGGAAACTTAAAAAAAGTTGCAGGAATTTTCAGTTGACAACAAGGTTTGGCGACATGTTAGTTTGGTGACAATTCGTCACCCTATTCATCAACATCAAGCTGGATTTTGCCAATTACTAGTTAAGGCTGACGCCTTGAGTTGACGCCTCATCAACTTAGTCATCATCTAGTTGATAGCTCATCAACTTATTCATCACCTTTTGGCAGACAAACACTCCCAAGTAAAATCAACATAACTTTTTACTTCGATATCGAATTAAGGTTAAATTGGATGCATTAAAAAGTATAGTAGAAGATCTGTCATTTGATATATAGTAGGCCATCTCACTCATTATATTCTAGGAGTTACAATCATTTAAATTTGACACTTGTAGAATCCAATATTAAAACTCTATCAATAGAAATGTTCTGAACTCCACTTTGCTCAAACTGATTTCTTTGACCATAATCTCATTAAAAATACTTCACACTCAAGGGAAATGGTCATGACATATATTTATGGTTTGACAGAAATGCTTTGGGGACTTTAAAATATATGATGCATAATTGGAAACTTATCTAGGATCTTATGGGTTATTACAATGAGGAAAATATTATTTTACATTTAGGAGATTATTTTATCAATATTTTGTTGATCAATTAATAAAGGTAGAAACTTAGAGGTTAGATTTTTCTTTCTTAAATCAAGATTTATTCCGAGTTGATGTACTACAAGGAATTCTTGATACCTAAAACTTGGCGATAGAGAGCCTTCTAGGATAGGAAAAAACAAGTTTCCTTCCACTAAGTTTCATAGGTGGTCCAAGAGATATACGTCGGAATTATATGGATGTTATTTCATTAATGTAATATTTTGGAAGATCTGATATATTTTTCACTATGGTGTATCTCTTGGCCTAAAATAAAAAAAATATATTCTCTCAACTGATGAAGCTCAAAATCAACCTGATTTTTGTTAGTCGTGTATTCAAAGCTAAAGTTGAAGAAATGAAGATAGACATACTAAAATGGAACATATTTGGAAAGGTTTCATCTTTTATGTACACTATAGAATTTCAAAAGAACGGATTACCTCAGGCTCATTTTCTTGTTATACTCAATGATGACCATTAATTATTGACACCCAAGGCTTATGAAAAGTTTGTTTCGCTGAGATACCTTGTAACGCCTAGGGTTTTTGGTCCTTGAAATTTTTTTGAAATTATATTCTCACTGTCTTGACTACAACTTATTGTTACGAGTTGTAGGGTGTCTTGATGGGTCATGTCACCCTATTCATAAGGTGACCAGTGAATGGTGCTTGAGTTGTTGTCCTTGGTATGACTTGGGGACACAATTCATAAAGATACATGATGATTCATTGGGCTGGAATTATAATCAAATTAGCAAGTATATGTCAAAGTTCTACTCTGAGTATGAGTGTCTCACTAAGAGATGTAATGACTTGTTACAAGTCTTTAGGTGTGAATCGTAGGATATCCAATATTTACCCAAATGGGTTCTGTGTTTATTACGACTGAACACTACAATTCCTAGGGTCCCATTACAAGTCCTATTGGTCGACTCGTAGGGTCAACAGATTGTTTGTGCCTTGGAAACTTTTTTGGCTATGACTCATGGTGAAGAGACGTAATGAGTTTATACCAGTCGTATAGTGACCCGTAGTCATTGACAACTAAAATTTAGTTTTTAATTTGAGGGCACTTTGGACAATTCCCTCCTTGACCAATTAAAAACCCACATGCATAAAGCACTTAAAGGGGGTTATATTTCATCCTTAATGTACTAAAAATCTTCCAAAGCTCTCTTAAATTCTCTCAAGCAACCATACTTGAATTCCTTTTGTCAAACTTGGTATTTCAGGCATATTACTCTTCCCTCATTATTAATGACATAACGCAAAATTGGGCCATGTAGAATAGGCACCTCAAGCGCACAAGAATGAAAGGTCGCCCCGATGACCCAACCTAATCATCAATATGAATAACAAGGGTCGGATGAATCCCAACCAAAAGATAAGATAGCAGCAACATACTATAAGTCATAACTTATACATGTCTAACACTTCATTAGATTCATCAAACTAGCCATTACACCCAAGTCCACAGTCATCTACAATACATCTACACAAATGATGTTTATAAATGTATATGTCGGGACAAGCCCCCGACAATATCCAAACAAAGTCAAAATAAGACTAAGTCTGAAGATAGGAGACCAATAATGAATATATTCCAAATTAGGAAACTCACCACTCTAAAGTCAATGCACAAACCACTTTGGTCACCTAATCACTGCATAGGAAAAGAAGGTGATGCTCTGGCCCCTATGTCGCATAGGGACATAACATCCGAAGTTGGTTGGCGGTTGCAGCTCTAGTATATAACTCAAGTATAAGGATAAAATAACATTAACATTTAAAACAAAGTAATTACATCATTTTCAATCACAATATTAAGTGCATAATCATACATATAGACATACACAACATGTTCATATTATCCCACAAAAGAAATAAGACTTAACAAATATTCTCTTTCACTCATTCCCATGTCAAGAGGTAAATAAATCTGACCTTTCACATTTATAGATTGAATATTTCTCCTTGAGTAGAGGACTTAAACCATAAGCAAATTCATTAGGCAAGGGACTCGAACATTCATTGGACTAGGGACTCGAACCACTAATATCATTGGGTGATGGACTCGAACCACAAGCCATTCATTGAATAGTGACTCAAGCCACTGGTCATTTTATTGAGCGAGGGACTCGAACTATAAGCCATTCATTAGACTAAGGACTTAAACCTCTAGTCATTTTATTGGGTGAAGGACTCAAACCATAATTAATTCATCGGACTAGGGACTCGAACCACTAGTTATTTCATTGCCATTATAAGATGACATTTGAACTCTTAACCCCTTTTGGTTCATGCATTAACATCCATTTAATCCATTTCATATTTAAAGACTTGAACCATTTACCGACATTAACACCATATAGTACTATAAGGTCTTCATTGAAGTATTTATTGATTAACCACTTTATTAGACCAATGCCTTCATTCAAATCATCATTTAATTCAAATCATAGTCATCAAGACCCTTACAAGATATTCAAGCTTCATTAGCCTTTCTTTACCACACTTTAGTTCCACACATAATTTAAGTTCATACTTAGGGACTTGGACCATTTTCTTAGCCATCAAACCAACATGGTTATAATTTAACACATTAACAATATCTTTAAAATAGCATTTATCAACCATTTATACTCATTGGCCCTTTGCCCTAGTTCACAACATCACTAATATGTAACTAGATATTTTCACAAATACCTTATGTGCATACCTTTATCAAGACCAAATTCATGGTAGAAATTATCAAGATTAGGGTTACTCAAGACCCATAGGTTATAGCACATAAAAAAAGCACCCAAATGTGCAAATCATCATCAATAACATGTATAAAGACAAGTCTAAGCAAAAGTCAACATTATTCATCATTAGTCAACAAAACCCTTTTTATTTAATTTCAAAATCACCATGTAAACTTACTAATCCAAGTGTAAAATACATGTTCATAGAGTTATTTATCAAGGGAATGAGTTACACGCCTTAGAAAAGTTGATTCACCAAGACTCTTAACTTCACTTTGCCTCTTGAAGTTCACCCTTGAAACCTTAGCCTCCAATTCTTCACAAATGAGTTTGAGAGAGTATTTAGGGTTTTTGAACCATAAAAATGGATGTTTACGAGGCTACAAACACTTATATAGTAAGGTTACTTAGGGTTTTGGGTGTAGGAAATGACCATAATGCCCTCGACTTAAAGCTAGAAAATGAGCCTATGTAAGTGTACAACTTACTTAAGGAACCATACCCTAGGATATGAGTGGTACCCTAACTCATACCCTGGGCTCCTCCTAGGTCACCTACACTGGTTAGGGTACGACTACAAACTATTGAGTCATATACAAAGGGTATGACTCATGCCCTAAACTATATCCATCAACCTTACCAACAATAGTCCACTCCAAGCTAAGACTTCACTCTATATGATTGGTCTTGGTATGACTCGTACCTTAAAGTACAATTTGTTGGAGGCTCACTCATACCTATAATAGTGAGTGACCTTTACCATACTACCTAGTGTATGAGAAAAGAGGGATAGAATGATATGAATTATATCTAAGGGGTACGACTCATAGCCCTAGTCGTACCTTGCTTAGTGACATCCAAATGGAGAAATTCTCCTCATGGTTCAAAGCCTAAGTTTTTCAATTAATTTGTTAAAAGCATATGTTTAAAGTATTTTTCATGAGCTATTTATGTTGGTTTTGAAACAAGTATTAAGGTTTTTGAATGCTTGGTGTTGAACAATGTTTTCCTATGGTTAAAATTTGATTATTCATGCTTTAAACATGTTCTTGAACTTGCGGGTTCATGGGTATGATGAATGAACTAGGGAATTGTAATATTTCCCAAACTTAAGACTTTTGAAGTGGTTATGAACCGAACTGTATATTGTGAAGTTGATTTTAATTATGAGAAATATGGTAATTAATTTATCCTTGTACTATTGCATAATGATTTTGAATTGAACCTTGTAGGCTTTCTGTTTTCACAAGCTATGGCATATTTGAACCAAGGAGGTTGTCAATTCCCCAAGCTATGTAATTGTTTTGACATGTTATTGTTAACTTGCAGGTGTAGTTGGTATGGCAATACCAACAATGTATGACTTAATGTGAAATATGGTTCAATGAATGGGAATGTGTGATAAGTGTTTTAATTGAGCTTTAATGAGGTTTGTGTAGCTGAGTCATAAAAGTGAAGGTTTGAGAGACCAATACTAGAAACCACGGTTACCGATACAGGCTCTCTATGACCGGGTGGTTTGAGTCCCCCACATATATTACATGATTTGGTGCTCGTGTCACCTTGATATGCTGAGAGGTTTGAGTCCCCTATATGCATGTGTATACCCTTTGATTTGTATGTTATGATAGTTGAGCTACACAATTTAGGCTAAAGTTCTAAAGTGTATGTTAAGCCATATTCCCTATCCCGACATGTGATATACATATATATATATATATATGTATGTATAGGCATTCAATTTGAATGATTTTGAATTGTTGATCTTGGTATTATTTTATTCCTTATCCCTGACTTACATGCTAGCGCTCACCCCCCTGACCGTCTTCGAATGTTGTATTCCCATGTGATGCAAGAATTGGTCATACTTTTACTTCTCTTGCTCAGTGATTAGGATTCGGGATCAGCTCGTGAGTTGATGTTGAAGTGGCAATCTTTCATACATCAAAAGTCTATATTTCATGTTTTTGTCTCTTACATCTCAGCCTGTTTAGACTTGTGTTTGGCTATAGTCAAGGGCATGTCCCAATACTTTATTGATATTTAGTTCTTATAGTGGCTTTGTTGGATTACTGTAAAATTAGGTGGTATTGGTCGATTGTTTTGGTTGGTTGTTGGTTATGTATCAAAGAAGTAACTTTTATTCTTTAAATTTATCTTGTTATATGTTTGGAATTCATCTGACAGCAGGTATATGATGTTTCTAGGTTAGGTGCAATAGGGGTGGTCTCTGATCCATGTGGGACTTAAGATGCCCCTCATGGGTAGGCCCTGGTTCGGATCGTGACATACCTGGTCCTAAAATCAATTCTTACCTATATAAGCTTATTATTAAACATATGATGCATGAACCTTGTGGTAACTTGTATTCTCCAAATTCATGTATGAAGAAAAAATTGGTGTGTTAATTTAAGTTTCCCAAGAGCTTTGCTGACAATACAATGAAAGGTAAAAATGCTTATCCAATTTACAAAAGAAGTAACACTGGTAAGTTTGTGAAAGTTAGAGAACATTTGCTAGATAACTTATAGGTTGTCTCTTGCAATCCTTATCAATTGTTCAAATATAATTGTCATATAAATGTTGAAGATTATTCTGATATTAAATTTGTAAAATATCCATGTAAATATATCTGTAAAGGACATGATAAAATCTCATTTCACTTACATGAAGACAATAAAAATATTGAAATAGATGAGATAAAAGAATATTAATCAGTTAGATGGGTATCCTAACCATAAGCTATGTGGCGTTTATTAGTATTTTCTATCATTGAAATGAGTCCAATGTTTATCACCTTCAGCTACATCTTGAAGGACAATAATTTATCTATTTTAAAATAATTGATAGCATGGATAGCATCTTAAAAGTCCTATGCTTAAAAATACTATATTAACCAAGCTTTTCTTAATAAACCAAAGGGAAAAGACATTGTTTCCACCTCAAACTATACCCGAAAAGTCTAAGCCACACCTAAACTATACTAGTGACCTATTACACACCTAAACTATAAAAAAAGTGATACCTTTTACACCCTGTAAAGCATTATGCCACTTGCACGTGGTGTGGTATTTCACACGCGCTGCCACGTCAGCACCACGTCAGCATAATACAATTTTTTTTTATTATTTTCATAATTTTTTCATTTTTCTTTTTAATTTAATTTTTTTTCTTCAATGTCTAAAACCTCTATTGTAAAGATATCTATGTCCAAAACCTCCATTGTTATGAGATCAAAAACACCATATTCACCACCATAAACTTTATCTCACCAACAAAATTACCATAACAATCAATTTCTTCTAATCATGTTCTTCATCCGTAAACTATTGTCTTCATCCGGTTGGAAATTTTTTCCGTTCTTTCAAAATCCGTTACTGCAATATTTACTCCTGTAGCATTTAGCAACATCAATTACAATAATCAAATATATGGAGAAAAAAAATCAAATTCACTACCAAATGCAGTATGGAACGCTCCAACTATTCTTTTGTTACAAAGGCAACTTTATCATCTTCAAATTTGAAAAGTGACAATGGAAAGTAATCGAAAACAAAACAAAAAAATACAAGATCAGTTGATTCAACAGTGAGTACCTATTTTCCTATAAAAATGCAAGAGCATAAAAAATAATCAATGTGTAATGTATCGATTTACATAGTTTTCCTATAAATTAATACATTGGAGAAGCAAAAAAATTGATGAAAAGTACCTGGATCAACAGTGATGTTGCAATTTGGAAGCAAAAGAGAGAGCTGAGATATTTTTTGTACAAAATAATTGATTCAAATATAAGTGGAATAGTATAGTATAGTAGAGAGAGAAATGGGGGAAGGGGGAGAGTTATAAAAAGAATGGATGATGTAAATCCAGGAGAATTAGGAATACATTCTCGTCAAGTATTTGATAAAGTATGATGAAAGTTTTTTAAATTTGCTCATTTAAACATTAAATTCAATTTGATTTTGTTCATGGTGAAATTGACATTGTTTCGATGAAGATGGAGGATAGGGTATGAAGAAACTGTATTATTTGGGGGTAAGGGTGATAAAGAAAGTGTATTGGTTGGGGGGTGTAGTTTGGGGGTGGGGTGATGAAGAAGAAGATGGTTTAGGGGTGGATGGAGTTTGGGAGTGGGGGTGATGAAGAAGAAGGTGGTTTGGGGTGGGGGGATTTTTTTTTTTTGCATTAACTTTCTACCAGACGTGCTATATTTAATTTAAATAATTATGTTTTTTCCACGTCAGATCTAGGGGGTAAAAAGTATCACTTTTTTATAGTTTAGGTGTGTAATAGGTCACTAGTATAGTTTTTGTGTGACCTAGACTTTTCGGGTATAATTTCGGGTGGAAACGATGTCTTTTCCCTAAACCAAACAACAAACATGCTAAAGAGCTTAACTTACTGTATAAAGATTCCGTTCACCACTTTGTGTGGTCACCTAGCTATAAAATATGGACTCAATGAATACGTGGTAATGTTATTGGCCGAGTAGTAACTTGTCATCCAACAAAAAGAGAAAGATGTTATCTTCGATTATTACGAATGAATGTAAAAGTACCAAAATCATGTAACGATCTTCTTAAAGTAAATAGAATATGTTGCAAAACTTTTAGAGAATCTGATGAAAAAGAGGACTATTACATTATGATAACAACTTAGTTGAATGTATGCTAGAGGCTACATGTTATCAAATGTCTTATAGTTTAAGACAATTATTTGCTACTATATTAGTATATTGAATCCTGATAATTCAAAGGAATTATGGGAACAATTTAAAGATTTAGTGTATGAAGACTTTTAGAAAGCGGTAAACATTATAACAAAATATATCTACCTAGCAGTTTTGAACCATATCAGTGAAATATTACATTCTATGGGACGTGATATCAATGAGTTCAACCTTGTTCTAAAAATTATCACCTCTTCAAAAATTGTAACTGAAGAAAAAAATGTATGTTTTGAAGGAAATATTATTGTGAGTGGTGAAGAATTATTATTACACAAGAATCTCGGGCAAACCCTAATATCGGCGCATGCAAACAGCTCAATGTGTTCACTGAATCTTGGCAACTATGAATACAAATTCTGGTGTAGCTGATCCACTAGATGAATCTATGAATCAAAAACAAGTAGAAGGAGAGAAGCAGCAAAGTGTGTCCCTAAAGTATGTAGATTTACTGAAGAATAAACCTTATGTGCATGACAATAATAAGGTCCTTCCCAAACCAGTTATAATAGTGCATGGGGAGCCATCAGTGACATAGAAATCATCAGAGGTAAAAGTATTAATATTATAAGAGAATTTATAGTATGCAGTCATAGGTAAGTTCTCTTATGGAAAATTGGAGGTTAATGCTTTAAGAAAAACTATCCCTCTTCAGTGTGATATAAAAGGAGAATGTACAATAGGGGTGATGGATTCATAACATATTTTGATAAGATTGAGTCAGCTAGAGGACTATGTGCATTTGTTATCAACAGTAGCTCATCATAATAAGGTTGATGATGTGTATTGGCAAATGAGAACCTTCAAATGGGACCATTGGTTCAAACCGTATATTGAAACAACAATAGGCATTGCTTGGATCTCCATACCAGATTTACCACCAAATTTCTTTGCTAAATAAGCAATATTTTCAATTGCTTCAGCAATTGGAAAACCTTTAATGGTAGACATGGTGACAAAAAATGATACAAGGCCAAGCTGTGCTAGAGTAAAGATTAAAGTGGACCTTGTTGCTAAGTTGCCTCAATGGTCAAGATCAATAAATAAAATGATATAAGTAGAGATATCAAGTCAAAATGGATTTATATTCAAAATGACCAAAAGCCAAAATACTATAAGGAATGCTACTTACAGGGTCATGATAAAGCTTCTTGTTGGAACATTCATCCGGAGATGTATGAGAAGATCTAGGAATAAAGAGAAGCAAAGAATATGGAAAGGATAAAGAAAAAGAGAAGGTGCAAGGAAAGATAGCAGCAGCATAGGAGAACAACAAGAACCAATGGTTATAAAGAAGAAACAAATACAAAAAAGACAGATATGGTTATATAATTGGAGAGATAGCAGACAAAGCATAGGAAATTCAGACATCAAATGCATTTGATGCTTTAACTCAAGAACAACAGGAGAATCAAAATGAAGCTACCACTATGCAACACAAGGAAAACACTAAAGATTTGGTGACAAAGAGCTTTGGAAAAGGAGAAACAAGAGCAGCAGAAGAGTTGCCAAGTACTGGTGATAATCAAGAGCAATCCAAGGGTAGAACCACATAAAGTAATAGGCAACAAGAAGTAATAGTAGCAGTAATGAACAAAGATAATGAAGCTCGGCAAGCTCCGACACATAATAAGAATAAGGAGAAAATTCAGAATTAGCCTTGGTACAATATAAAAAGACTAATAAATGGGAAATGATACTGGAAAAGATAGTACCATAGCAATAGAGACAGGCAATTTAATAGAGATGGTGAATAGTAAGAATAGAGATTTGGATGAAGAAAACCTGGTGGATAAATGTAATGCCCCGAGCCTATACCTCAGACGCTACACGGTGCTTACGACCCCAAAGGACCAATAGCTAACCCGTAACTGGTACCTACTGTGAGCAATGAATAATAATACTGAAATAATATGGAAGTTAGGATGAAATGCCATAAGGTTCATAATTTAAATACTGCTAAATATAACAACTGATAATAACATCTGTAAAACTGAATACTGTCTAAACTAGTCTAGTCTGAAAAGCCTCTAACTGAACTGTCCGAATAGGGAGTTGATGGGACAAGCCCCCAACTAACTCCAACTAATAAAATATTGAATCTACAGTAATACTAAAATAAAAAAATATCCTTGATAGATAAGGACTCACTACTGGATCTATTGCTACTGACTGAATCTAGCTATGTGCAGTCGGCAACCTAGGCGTCCGAACCTATGATATGAGACGTTATAGTGATGTGATTAGTATGTGGAATGTACTGGCATGCTAGATTAGGTAAGGCTGAAATGCATGGGTTCATATACATGAACAGTAACTGATTGCGTGATATAACTATAACTGAATGACAGTACATGGATAACTAAAGCTACCGTAACACTAAGTATGCAATATGTGCATATACACATATATTGTATCTAAGATTTATACTAAAACTGAGTTCTGAGTTCTAATAATTGAGAAACTGATATCTGAGATTACTGATAACTAATCGACTGTTACTGATAGTCCTGATTTTATAGAACTGAATAGAGTTCTATACTGAAGACTAAAATTGAAACTATGGGAGGTAATCATCTAATCAAAATACACCTTTCTGAACTGATTGGGGTCTAACCTATAACCCCAATTAGAAGGGTGTCAGTACCATGCCACAGGTACAGACACTAGCTGTGTGAATCTACTAAAAAGTCCTCCTGAAGGGCTGAGGGTCACCCTCTACTGGAAGGTTCCCTTACAATAATGGTATTACCCTCAACTGGCAGGTAAATACCTTATCAATCCCCAACTAGTAAGTTGATATCTCAACCTACGCTGGCTATGTAGTTCTGAAATGCAAGGACTGCTACTAAGGATCACACCTACTACTAAAAGGTGAGCCCCTATCCTTGGGTTTGCCCGATGCTGAATCCTACTCCTAACTAAATGACACTAATTATTATACTAAACTGAACTGGACTGAGCTTCACTAAGTTTTGTGACTACCTGAGTACTATTGTTCGTGATATTACTGAGACTATTCTATAGCTACTATGATCTAGGTAACATCTAGATTTTTTGGGTATTGAATACCCCAAGGACTCAATAGCATCAATAGCAAAACAAGGCATAATCTTCAAAACATACTAGCTAGTCACTAAGTCATGATTCATTCATTGAGACATTTTGTCAAACACTTGCAAGTCATGAACTTATACATGAATGAGAACACATGCTAACATGTCATGATTTCACTATTCAATTCATAGATGCATTTTAACAAACACTTGGGGCGATTATTATTTATAATAATAATAAACATATATAAGTATCAAGGCTACTACATTTATCTTGTAAATGCAAGGATTGAACACAAAAATCACATAATTCATCCCACATGCTATCTTTATTTCATGAAACTTATAATTAATCATGGATTAAAGACCATATAACAATACACACATGAACACAATTAAACGCAAATATGCAATTTATGAAATCTCAATCTTGTATTTTGAAAAAGGATTCTTGGGCTCCATGGGTGGAAAAGACCCATGGATGAACATCTAACATACCTAGGAGGATGAGTTCTTGAAGTTTCCTGGTGATATTCTTGAGGATTTGCTCTTGATTCTTGAGGCAAGGGTTTTGCTAATTGAGAGAATGATCTTCAGTTTGGGGAAAAATTGAGTGAATAATGACTTATCTACGTTATTAGGGGTTTATTAACGTGTTTAGACTAATTATGGTCATAGAAAAAGACTAAATTAACCTTGGAAGGATTTAAATTTTTGTCACTGAAAGTCCCAATTTTGGCCTTCACCGTGATGCGATAGCATCACGGTGAGCCACTGGAAAGTGGTTGAAATTATTCAAAAATAGACAACTGCGAAATTGACTTTTGGCATGATGCGCCATTATCACGGAGCCTCACAGAAAAGTGACAATTCTAAAAATAGGCATTGACATGAAGCGGGCCAATCATTGTACCCCACTGAAAAATGCCAATTAGGAACTAGAACTTCACTACGATGCACTGGAATCGTGGTGCCTTACTTGAAACTAACGAATTCCATTTTGACTCTCACTGTGATTCAACGCGATGCTTCTTACTTTGGCATCCTGTTTCACAAAAAGGGCCAAAACTTCTCACCCAAATATCAGATTTGAGTAAATTTTATATCATTGGAAAGCTGACTGAATTTCCTACACTTTAGAAAGTCCTAAATTGGAAAAATTCTAAATATATGGAAATTTTTATACAGAAATTCACATGTACCAAGGGCTAAACTAAGCTAGAAAAATATAGGGGATTACAATATCTCCCCTTTGGAAACATTCGTCTTTGAATGAGACTGATTAAGCTGAGAAATACTGATAGAAACGAGTTTACATACGGAACATGCATAACTAAAGCATGAAATACATGACTGAAACTGATTCAAGAATACATGAAATTTCATAAGGATTGTTTGCAATAGTACCTGATACCAAGTTTGTAACTGTAATTAATCATGGAACTAAGTAAATCTAAGGAAGACTATTACCTCAAGTTGAGTCTGAGTTTTTGGAGAAGAGGTAAGGATACTTGGTCTGTATATCTGCTTCTTCTTCCCAAGTAGCTCCCTCAATAGACTGCTTCTGCCAAAGAACTTTGACCAAGCGAACTTCTTTGTTCCTTAGTCTACGAATCTGACGATCAAGGATTTTGACTAGAACTTCTTCGAAAAAGAAATCATCCTAAATTTCTTCACCCTCTAAGAGTACTACAACTGCTGGGTCACCAATGCATTTCTTAAGAAAGTAGACATGGAATACAGGGTACACTGAAGCTAGGTTTGAAGGCAACTCCAGATCATAAGATACCTTTCCAAAATGGCTTAGAATTCTGTAAGGACCGACATATCGGGGAATGAGTTTCCCCTTCTTGTCAAATCTTTCACACCCTTCATGGGAGAGATTTTTAAATACACAAAATCGCTAATTTGGAACTCGAGATCCTTTCTCCTCACATCTGCATAAGATTTCTGTCAGCTCTGGGCTAACCTAAGCCTTTCTCTAATCAACTAAACTTTCTCTAATGCATCAAACACCAAGTTAGGCCCTACTACTGCAGCCTTACCTACCTTAAACCAACCAATTGGAGATCTACATCTCCTACCATAAAGAGCTTCAAATGGATCTGTCTAAATACTAGAATGATAATTGTTATTATATGCAAATTCGATCAAAGGCAAGTGTTCATCTCAACTACCTTTAAAATCAACAACGAAATCCCTTAACATATCTTCTAGAGTTTGAATCGTCCTTTCTCCTTGACCATCGGTCTGAGGGTGAAAGTTGTACTGAGGTAAACTTGGGTACCAAGACCCTTTTGGAAGGCTTTCCAAAAATGAGAAGTAAACTAGGTATCTCTATCTAAAATGATGGATATTGGGACTCCGTGTAACCTAACCAACTCTTTAAAATAGAGTTTGGCACTGTCCTTGACTGAATAGGAAGTATGGACTAGCAAAAGATGAGTGGATATGGTCATCATATCTACGATAACCTAAATCAATCATGTTAATGGCGAGTACGAGGCAAACCCATCACAAAAGACCATGTTCACTTCTTCCCATTTCTATGTGGGAATACTGAACTCTTGTATTGACCCACTAGGATTTTGGTGCTCAATCTTAACCTGCTGTCATGTAGAGAAATTAGCTACAAAATCTTTGATATCCCTCTTCATCCCACTTCACCAATAGATCTCCCATAAATTGCAATACATCTTAGTATCCCCTGGATGAATAGAAGAGCTCACGTCATGAGCTTCTTCCATAATTCATTACCTCAAGTCATCTACACTATGCACACATAGCCAGCCTTGAAACATAACACACCATCTTCCCCTTAGGAGAAAACCTCTACTTTCTGATCTCTGGCTGACTCTTTTAAGGAACTAAACTGAGATCTCTAAATTTCTTTTCCTTTACTTCGGAAGCCAAGGATAATTTTAAACCATTCTGCACCCACACACTACCCTTTACTAAATCGACTAAGCAGACACTTAGTTGGGTAAGCTAATGAATTTACTGAACTAAATTCTTCTTACTATTCTTAACATGAGCAACGCTACCCATAGACAACCTACAGAGTGCATCAGCCACTATATTGGCCTTGCTTAGATTATAAAAACACTTATATCATAATCTTTTAACAACTCTAACTAACTTCTCTGATATAAATTCAAATATTTCTAAGAGAACAGATACTGTAAGATTTTGTGATATGTGAACATATCTACATTCACCCTATACAAATAGTGCTGCCAAATCTTAAGGCAAATACTACTGCCGCTAACTCAAGGTCATGGGTATGGTAATTCTTATCATGGAGCTTAAGTTGTGTAGAGGTATAGGATGTAACCTTACCTTTATGCATTAGGACACAACCCAAACCTACTCTGGATATGTCATAGTACACAACGAACCCATCTAAATAATCTGGTAAGGTCAAAACTGGGGCTGAAGTGAGTCTAGTCTTCAACTCCTGAAAACTCTTCTCACAAGAATCTGACCACTGAAACTTAAATTTTTTTGAGTTAATTTGGACATGGGGGATGTAATTGTTTAAAACTCTTCATTAAAGCGATGGTAGTAGCTAGCCAAACCCAAGATACTCCTGATATCTGATGGATAAATAGGTCAAGGCCAGTTTCTCACCACCTCGATCTTTTAAGGATCAACTCTGATGCCATCACCAAAAATAATATGACCAAGGAATGCGACTGACCTTAGCCAAAATTCACATCGTATAAATTTGGCAAACAACTTATGGGATTTAAGAGTCTAAAGTATGATTCTGAGGTGATCTGTATGATCATTCTTACTATAGAAATAGATAAGAATGTCATCAATGAAGACTATAATGAACATGTCCTTGTACTGCTTGAACACGCAATTCATTAAGTCCATGAAGGTTTCTGGGGCATTTGTGAGACCAAAGGACATGACTAGAAACTCGAAGTGACCATACCGAGTTCAGAAAGCTATTTTTGGAATGTCATATTCTTTGACTCTGAGATTATGATAGCCTGATCTGAGGTCTATCTTAGAAAAGTAATTGGCATCCTAAATTTGGTCGAATAAGTCATTGATTCTAGGAAGTGGGTACTTATTCTTGACTGTGACTTTGTTCAACTAACGGTAGCCTATACACATTCTGAGTGAATCATCTTTCTTACGTACGAATAAGAATGGTGGACCCATGAAGAAACACTAGGTCTGATGAATCCCTTGTCTAAAAGGTTCTTTAACTATTCTTTTAACTCTCTGAGTTCAGCTGGAACCATTCTGTATGAAGGAATAGAGATAGGTTGGGTATCTAGAAGAAGGTCTATTCCGAATTTTATTTTCCATTCGAGAGGAACTCTGGGAAGATCTTTGAGAAACATATCTGAGAATTCATTTACTACTGGGACTGAGAGTCTCTGAACTAGAGTCTTTGACTTGCATAAGATGATAGACACATCTCTTGGATTTCATTTTTTTTGCTCTAAGGTATGAAATCAATTGACCCTTAAGCGTTGTCGTACTAACCTTCCATTCAAGAACTGGTTCATTTGGAAACTGAAAATGAACAACTCTATTTCTATAGTCAATAGAGGCATAGCATGAATAGAGCCAATCCATGTCCAGAATGATGTCAAAATCCATCATCTCTAACTTTACTAAGTCTACTGAGGTGACTTTCTAAGATATCATAATTGGACAGTTCCTGTATACCCGTCGAGTTTTGATAGACTGACCCACTGAGGTAGAGACTGAGGAAGGTTTTGTTAAGATTTCTGGTCTGACTTTGAACTTGACTGCTATGTAAGGAGTTACAAAAGACGAATAAGCTCCTGGATCTAATAAGGCATGAATATGTAAATAAAAGATTTGTAATAGTAGGAGAATTTTCTTGATCTTTTCTAAGCTGAAGTGCATAGAGCCTATTTAGGAATTTCCCACTAGCGGCATTGGAAGTTGCACCCTGGTTATTCAGGCGACCGGACTGCGGTGGGGAACAATTGTACCAACTTTGTGAACCTGACTGAGGACAATCTCTTATTCTATGGCCTGACTTGTCACACCCAAAACATACACCACTGCCAGCTCTACAATTGAGTACTGACTTGTGCATATGTATCTCTACTGTATCTTAGATTTATACTAGAATTGAGTCCTGAGTTTTGATAACTAAGCAACTAATATCTGAGACTACTGACAATTGATCGATTGTTACTGACAGTCTTGATTCTGTAGAACTGATTGAGTTTTGTACTAAAGGCTAAAATTGAAAATGTGAGAGGTAATTATCTAATTAAAATGCCCCTCTCTAAACTGATTGGGGTTCAACCTTTTACCTGAGTTAAAAGGGTGTCAGTATTGTGCCATGAGTACAAACCCTAGCTGTATGGATCTACTGAAAAGTCATCTCAAGGGACTATGGGTTACTCTCTAATGGCAGGTTCTTTAATGAGAATGTTATTACCCTCAACTGGTAGGTAAACAACTTATCAAACCTCAACTGGCAGGTTGATATCTCAACCTATGCTGGCTATGTAGTTCAGGAGTTCAAGGACTGCTACTAAGGATCACACCCTTTAGTGACAGGTGAGCCCCCATACTTGGGTTCGCTCAGTGCTAAATCCTACTCCCAAATGAATGACAATGATTATTAAACTAAACTGAACTAGACTGAGTTTCACTAAGTTCTGTAACTGACTGAGTACTAATATTTGTGACATTACTAACACTATACTTTAGCTACTGTGATCTACATAAACAGCTAGATTTTTTGGGTATTGAATGCCCCCAGGACTCGATAGCATCAATAGTAAAACATGACACAATCTTGAAAACATACTAGCTAGTAGTGTAATCATGATTCCTTCATTGATACATTTTGTCAAACACTTGCAAGGCATGAACTTATACATAAATGAGAACATATGCTAACATGTCATGATTGCACTATTCAATTCATAGATGGAATTTAACAAACACTTGGGAAACATAATTATTTCATATAATAATAATAATAATAATAATAATAATAATAATAATAATAATAATAATAATAATAAACATATATAAGTATCAAGGCTACTACTTTCATCTTGTAAATTAAAGGATTGAACATGAAAATCACATAATTCATTACACATGCTATCTTAATTTCATGAAACTTATAATTAATCATGGATTGAAGACCATATAACAATACACTCTGAACATAATTCAAATCAGACATGCAATTCTTGGAATCTCAATCTTGTATTTTGAAAAAGGATTCTTGGGCTCCATGGGTGGTAAGGACCCATGGATGAACATCTAACATACCTCAGAGGATGAGTTCTTAAAGTTTCTTGGTGAGATTCTTGAGGATTTTCTCTTGATTCTTGAAGGCTAGGGTTTTGCTAATTGAGAAAATGATCTTCAATTTGGGAAAAAATTGACTGAATAATGACTTAACTAGGTTATTAAGAGTTAATTAACGTGTTTTTACTGATTAGGACCGTGGAAAAGGACTAAATTACCCCTGGAAGGATTTAAATTTTCGTTACTGAAAGTCCCAATTTTGGACTTCACCGCGATGTGGTATCATCACGGTGAGCCACTAGAAGCCGGATAAAATTGTAAAAAAAATGGACAACTGCGAAATTGACTTTTGGCGTGAAGTGCCGTTATCGCGGAGCCTCACTGGAAAGTGACAATTCCAAAAATGGGCTTTGGCGCGATGCGGGCCAATCGTGGTACCCCACTGGAAAATGCCAATTGGGAACTGGAATTTCATAGAAATGCACTAGAATCATGATGCCTCACTTGAAACTGACGAATACCATTTTGACTCTCATCGTGGTGCGATGCATCTCACTTTGGCATCCTGTTTCACAAAAAGGACCATAACTTCTCACCGGGATATCGAATTTGGGTAAATTTTATATCGTTGGAAAGCTAGCTAAATTTTCTACACTTTGGTAAGTCCTAAAATGGAAAAATTCAAAACATATCAAAAGTTTTATATAGAAGTTCTCATGTACCAAGAGCTAAACTAAGCTAGGGAAATACAGGGCATTATAGTAATATTAAAAAGGCTATAATTGAAAGAGATTTATCTTCAGATCAAGCTCAATCTTTGACTACAAAGCATGGGAAAAATCAGAAAAAGAGTAAGAAGATTAGTGCAAGCACAATACAGACAAGGAGTCACATGCTTAAATCATTATCAAAATGAATGCTTTAATATGGAACATTAGATCTGTCAATACTCAAAAAGCATTCACAAGATTGTTTACAATGCATAGAAGGTTTTATTTTGGTTTCATTGGTCTAATGGAACCTTTTCAAGAAAGTCATAATATAGAGGAGTATAAAGGTCGGCTGGGGATGCAGCATGCAGTGGTGAATTGTTCAGGTAAAATATAGTCTTTCATGGATACTGTTATTGAATATACTATTATCAGGGACAAGGAATAGCTAATTACTGTCAAGTTGGTGAATCAAAATGAGGAAATAAAGGTATTTGTCACACTAGTGTGTGCAAAATGTAGTCATAGTAAGGGACTAATGTTATAGGACTCATTAGGGGAGATGGCTAACACTATGCAACACCCATGGTTAGTGGGTTGTTATTTCAATGTAATCAAAAATGAGGAGAAAAAGCTTGGTGGATTAAAACAGTTGATGAGACTGATGATTTCAACCATTCCATTAGCATGTGTAATTTGGAGGAATGTGCTTTCAAATGGAGTAAATTCACATAGTGGAATAGAAGAATAGATAAAGATTGTATTTTTAAGAGGCTGGATAGGGAATTGATTAGTGACAAAATAGAGGACTTGTTTTTAGTTATGGAATTGGAAAATCTAGTAAGAAGTAGGTCTGACCATGCTCCTATGCTACTGCAGTTTAGCAAATCTAGTGAGCAACTAATCAGACCTTTCAAATTTCTCAATTTTTGGCTAAATGAAGATTCGTGCATCGATGTTATTGAGGTGAATTGGTCTACGAAATGTGAAGGGAACCCCTTTATCAAGTTTAAACAAAATCTTAAGAAAACAAAGGTTGTATTGACAAAATATAGTAAGCATACTTTTCGAAATATATTCTAAGTGATTTCCACTCTGGAAGAGGTAATTAAGGTAAGAGAACAGTAGTTTGAGCAAGAACCATTAGATACTAACAGAACCAAGTTGTCACAAGCATGGGCAGAATTAACACTTCAGCTGAAAAGAGAAGAAGATTATTAGAGGTAGAAAGATGGTTTTGAATGGTTTAAAGATGGATAAAAGAACACTAAATTTTTCCATATTGGACTCAAAGGAAGAAGATCTAGGCTAAGAATACAAAGAATGCAAAACTCAAAAAGGAACTGATTGGACAAGTAGGAGGATATAGCTGAGGCAACAGAAGTTTTCTTTCAAAAGTAATTTGAGAAACAAGAGGATCCAGCAGATTTTTCATTGTTAGATGAGCTACCAAAGTTGGTAATAGATTCCCAAAATGAAGAATTGAAGAAAATACCAACAGTGGAGGAAGTACATACTGTAGTCATGGGTTTGAATAGGAATAGTGTTGGAGGTTCAGATGGCATTACAAGGGCATTTTTCTAGGATGTATGGAGTATTATTTCAAAGGACATACACCAGATGTAATTGCTTTTTTTGTGGTTATGATCTTCTAAGATTTATCACTCATACAAACTTGGTCTTATTACCCAAGAAGTTAGTGGTAATCATATTTTCAGATCTTAGACCAATATCTCTTAGTAACTTTGTGAATAAAATTTTCTCTAGAATTATTTATGAAAGGATTAAGGGTATTCTCCCTCTTATTGTATTTGAAGAACAAGCTAGTTTTGTTGAAAGAAGAAGTATTACTGAAAATATTTTAGTGGTTCAAGAGATAATTTCTGAAATTAGGAAGAGGGGTAAACCTCTAAATATGGTGATGAAGCTTGATATGATGAAGGCATATGACAGGGTAGAATGGTTGTTTCTGACCAAAGTACTGAGATTAATAGGTTTTAGTGAATATTTGATCAATATGGTATTTAGGATTTCCGCAAACAATTGGTACTCCATTTTTCTAAATGGACAACCAAAAGGTTTCTTCAAATCCATTAGATGTATAAAACAAGGTGACCCTCTTTCACCTACACTTTTTATAATTATAGAATAGGTTTTATCAAGAAGCTTGAAGAAAATCATGATTAAAAAGGTATTCAAAATCTTTGGGACGCCTAGAGAAAGTCCTAAAGATCAACCACCTAGAATTTGCAGATGACATGATCATTCTATGTAAGGAAGAGCTAGGCACTTTGCAGCTGGTGACAAATACTTTAGAGAGATATGAATTTGTGTCTGGATAGAAAACCAACAAAGAAAAAAGTGTCATATATCTACATGACAGTGTGTCTAATGGTGTAGTAGTGATAGCAGAAGTTGCAACAGGAATATTGAGGCAACTATTCCTTTTTAACTACTTGGGGTATCCTATTTTCTACTTGAGAAATAAGAAAGTGTACTAACAGCATATCATGAATAGAATCAGTTCCAAGTTGCAAGTTTGGAAAGGGAAGTTGTTGTCCTATGATGTTAAAGTAGTGCTTATTAAACATGTCCTACAAATCATACCAATACAATCTCTATTAGTGATGAATCCCCTTAAGAATGTTCTAAATACTATCCAAAAGGCAATTGCAAAATTTTTTAGAGTGTACTATTGGAGGTAGAGGAAGACATTGGGTTGTTTGGTCAACTATGTGTTTACCAGAAGCAGAAGAGGGACTCGGATTTAGAAGGTTACAGGATGTTTCAACAGCTCTCTTTTGTACACTGTGGTGGAATTTTAGAACTAAGAAGACAATTTGGAGTGAATACATGTTTAACAAGTACTGCAAAAAGTTCCATCCTAAAGAAGTCATGTGAAAAGTAGACAGTGGTTCTCAGGTATGGAAAAAGATGCTCCAAGTCAGGGATTTGATAGATCATCTCATTATATGGAATAATAGATGAGGAGATGCTCATATATGGTATGATAACTGGAGTGGATTAGGAGATATGTACTCTCTTATAGAGAAAAGTAAGGAATGCGATGACAATTATCAATGTGTCAGTGACTTAATGACTAATGGGAGCTGTAATAAGGAAGTTCTGAAGGGTATATTTACAAATGATATAGTGGATCATGTAAAGCTCAAATTAAATCTAGTGGAGCTAACAAATCAATAGTATAAGCCAATTTGGAGCTTGGAATCAAAAGGAAACTTCACAGTAAAGTTTGTATGGCAGTACATTAGGCGGAGGGGGGAGCCTAATGACTTTTATAAGAAACTATGGATAAAAGGGTTACCTTTAAATATTGTATTTTTTATGTGGAGAATATGGAGAGGAAGGATTTCAGTATATGATATAGTTAGAGCATGGGGAATACATGGTCCTTCTAACTGCTGGTGTTGTCAAAACCCAGCATAAGAGACCATATCATATGTGCTACTGAGATCATTTTCATCTAACAAGGCATGGTGCTATTTCTCTTTATTTGCAGTAACAAGCATACAAGGAAAGAGTCTAAGAGAAACAATTTATACTTGGTGGACTGCTCAAGTAAAACAAAGGGAGAATCTTATTATAGAGCTATACCAGCAATCATAATATGGGGGGTATGGAAGCGGAGGAATGCTAAGAAGCATGAAACAAAATGATATTAGTATACATAGAGTGATATTCAATGTTACAAGACACCTAAGGATGTTACTGAAGGTGAGGAAACCAACTCTGGAATTTGCAATGGACTGGCCAACAGTATTGAATCAGCTCAGCCAACTAAAACCTAGAGTCACATCTAAGGTTCTGCTATGGGAATTGCTAGAGAAGGGTTGGTATAAATACAATATGGATGGAGCATCAAAAGGGAATCCAAGAAGCAGCTCATAGGCATTTTTCTTAAGGGATGCAAAGGGAGATTTAATGCATCCAGAAGGAGCAATTATGGAAGACACATACAATATAGTAGCAGAAGCTGAAGCCATAATGCAAGCAGTCACTTAATGCAGTCAGTCAGGACAAGACAAGGTTATTATTCAGACAGACTCACTAGCAATACAGAAATTCTTAAACTAGGAATGGGAAGCACCATGGAAGATAGCAGATATAGTTAACAGAATAAAGCTTTTGTTATAAAACAAGCAAGTACAAATAAGACATATATTCAGGAAAGGCAACCAACTTGCAGATTACTTAGCTAATCTAGAATTTGAGCAGTTAAAGTTCATATTTACAGCATTCAACTAGCTATCAAGTCCAGGTAGAAAGATACTTAACAGTGACAAGGAACAATGCCCATATCTGAGGCTAAATTTAGCAAGAGGATAAAGGGACTAGGAAGGCTACAATAAGGTTTTTCACATACAACATATTTAAAATCAAGGCTACTGAACAAAAAAGTGAAAATGCTAGTTTGACTATCTACACCAGCCATCAAGAAAGGAAACTCAGTAGACCAAAGGTCACCAAGTCAAATAAGCTTCAAGCGCTTGAACTACTTATTTCTTTCAACTATTAATAGGTTTGAGTATCCCATTATCTCCATCCCATATATAGCTACTCATGGAGAATAAGAAGATGGTCAAAAGAAACACATAAGTTAAGAAAAAAACTTAGCAATATAGAGGACTTACCTGAAGAAGGAAGCAAGATTGAGAAGACCAAACCCGTCGTGTTAATACCAAAGAGAACTGGAAACATACTGAAGATTTCACCTGAAATAGTGATGAAGAAGGATTAAATTAGGGACTCAGTAAAAACTTAAGCACCAATATAACCAAGAAAGGAAGAAACTCACTCATGAAATATAGAATCATCATCTTGGAGCAACAATGGTATGGTGTTTACCACCCACAGCTGAAGAAAATAAAAATGAAGGTTGGTGAAGTTGAACATGAAGAAGGAGGCAGAGAAAGGGAAGCTCAGTTATGATGCTGAATTTGGAAACCCTACTCATTCTATATGAGTTTTTCAGACTGGTTCAATTAATTGGGCTAGTCCAGTTGTTATTTATTTGGGTCAAAAATTATTTGGGTCAATTCTTTTGTTGGATTTGTAAGATGGATAGGACCATCATGTATAAGACTGATGATTTGTAAATAAAATCACAAATTAAACCAAGAAAAATTATTACACAAAGCTAAATACAGAACTAAAAAGCATATGATACAATCCTTCAGAACATATTTAGCAATAAACCAACCGCATTCTTTATAGATTTCCTTGGTGGAAGTGGTAAAACATTCTTATGTTGTGCTTTATTAACAAATATTAGATCTAAAGGATTCATAGAATGAGCAATACCGACTTTTGGTATTGTTTTTTCTCTCTTTCCAGAAGGACGAACAGTTATTCACATTTTAACATTCTAATTAATATTGATGAGAAGTTTACGTGTAATATCAGCAAGCAGAGTTCATTGGCATCTTTGATTGATGATGCTAATTAATTGTCTGGAATGAAATGTCAAAGGCAAAAAAACATGATCGAAGAATTTGAATCTCTTTTGAAAGATATAATGGATTCAAATATGCTGTTTGGTGAAAAAGTGATTGTGTTTGGAGGAGATTTTAGAAAAACCAAACCTGTGGTTCGGAGTGGAAAAAAAGAATATCTCATTTGAGAAATCATATTAAACTCAGAAATATGAAACCATCTTAAAAACTACATCTATTAGAAAATATGCATGCAAAAATTGATCCCTCTTTCTATGAGTATATAATGCGAATCAAAACTTGAAAAGAACAAACAAATATGGATGAAAAAATAAATATCTCAAGATGTTTTATTGTTCCTTAGACTACTAAAAAAGAATCACTAGATCTTTTATTCAAAATAGTATACCCTAATTTTCACATATCTTTTCATGATTCTTCTTTTTTAACTTCGCGTGTTTTTTTAACAACGAAAATGACTTTATTGATAAACTAAATGATAGAATTAAAAATTAATTTTCTAAAGATGCCAAGACATTCGTTTTGCTTGATGAAACTATTGAACCAAGTAATCATAGTTAGTTTGAAGATTTCTTGCATTCATTAAATCCTCCTGGTTGCCTCCCTATAAACTAACGTTAAAAGAAAATTTTCCTATTATTTTTCTCATAATTTTAATTTCTTATGAAGGTTTGTGCAATGGTACATGACTAATATGTTGTGATTTTAAGAGTCATGTTATAAGTGCTAAAATTGTCAATAGAGATTTTAAAAATACACATATATTTATTTCCAAGATATCATCATTATCTTCAAATGATGAAAAGTTACCAATTCCATTTAAAAGAACACAATTTCCAATATGCATATGTTTTTCTATGACAACAAATAAAACTCAAGGATAAAAATTAGATTATGCTTAAATTTATTTGTGTGAGACTGTATCCTCTCATGGTCAATTATATGTAGCTTTATCGAGAGCAAAGAATTCAAACTATATAAAATTATTAATACGACAACCTACTACTGATAGCAATGATGACAAGTCTACATACAATATAATGTATGATGAAATTATTCAAAAATCCTTTCTATAACATCATGTCATTTTCTATATTCAAGTATGTCAATAAAACCGAGCTATGGTAAGTTAACTTGTCCCCAATTATTACTATGATCTCTGTTCAATTCTATTCACTATATGATGGCTGCTTTTGTGATTTTTGAATTTTTGTAGTCTAATAGTTTCTTCAATTCTTACTGTAACTTATAGAATATGTTAATGAAATTTTGAACAGAAATAAATCTGGAATCTACTGCTGATCTGGAACTCGTGTCTCTGAACCTATGGTGTAACATAAAAAAAGAAAACACCATAGCACGAATGTATCAGTATATATGTACCGAGTATATATGTGAGGTAGGCTATATGCAATGGTTCACATGCATGAATAATGCTAACTGACTTTCTTACATGAACGTGAGAATACATGAATAAATACGTAACTGTAAATAAAAATGTGATTTTATGATTTTTGAGTTTGTATACTGATAATGTGACATACTAGTAACTGGTATGACTAATAGCATGAAGGACTATATCTAAATAATACTGATAACATGGGTGACTGTATCTGACAGTCCTGAATCTGATGGAACTATCTAAGTTCCATACTGTATCTGAGTTGGCTATATCTGACAGTCCTGAAATCTAAAGAACTATCTAAGTTCTATTACTGAGACTGATTGACTGTATCTGACAGTCCTTATTATGTAACATGAAACTGTGGGAAGTAGTATCTCACCGACATGCCTCAAATAATCTATAATAGCTGAGCTGGGGTCCAATCTATGCCCTAATTGGAAAGGTGTCAATACCGCGCCACTGGTAAGGACAACATGTGAGTAACCCTTATTTAATAGGCAACTCTAGTGAGAATGGTGGGAACCCTCACTTAACAGGTTATGCCACCTCATCTACCCTCATATAGCAGGCTACGATGTATCAACCTATGCTGGATACATAGTTCTAGAATGCAAGGATTGCTTCTAAGAATCACACCCTTATATAACAGGTGAGTCTCCATACTTGGGTTCAGTCGGTGCTAATTCCTACTCCCATATGAATAGACCCTAAACATGATTTACTGAACTGAACTGAGCATAGACTGAGTTACTGAATTTCTGTGGCTGATGGAATACTACTGATATCTGACAACTGAATGAGTCATGAGATCATGGAGATTTTTCCTGAGTCATAAGACCATCTGTAGTCTAAAAGTTCATAGCTTGACTGAGAGTATCGTGAAAACATGACATGGATCTAGGCACACAGCTAATATTTTGGGTACAAGTACCCCCAGGACTCGATGGAAGGAAACTGACATGACTTGATATTCTTGAATACATGATAATCACCATAATATGTTTATTGAAGCATTTCATCAAACGTATAATAGGCATAATCTTGTACATTTATGGGAATTTTCATGATATCATGCTAGTTAGGAAAATTTCCTTCATCTAGGCATTTTATCTAACATATGGCAGGCATAGTACATGTAAATATCATGGTATAGCAATTAAACATCATCGTTCAATTCCAATTTCATCATACAAGGTTTTAGTCATGAGATTTCATAAATCTTTATCTATACTAATCAACCCACATGGAATTTATCATCAAATCATGGAATAGAAATCAATTCCTTATTTATCAGTATGAAAGAGAACATACAAATCATGAACACATGAAGAAAATCCATAACTTGCAGTTGAAAAGGGATTCTTAGACTTCATGGACGAAAGGATCCCATTAATAAACACTATGCATACCTTAGTTCATGATTTCATGAAGATTGATGGTGAAACCTTCTTGAAATTAGACCTTCTATGAAAACCCTAGCTTGAGTTCTTGAGAGTTTTGAGAAAAACATCAATAATTTGGATGAATAAGGGCTAAATCCCATGTTTGGAAGCTTATATAATGGGATCAAATTGACCCTTTTAACTCTGGACACGTAACTTAATTTTTAGTAAAATTTCCCAAATTAGGCCCTTGGCACGACGCGGTGTTATCGCGTTGTGTCACTTGAAATTGATAATTGGGAAATTGCATGGTGGCGTGGCGTGGAGCTATCGAGTTTTCTCCTTGTCTATGACCTGGAAGATTGGTGCGACATACCAGTATCATGAAGTAACACTGGAGTTTAACAATTGTCATTTGAGCTATCTCCGTGACGGGCTAAAGGCTCAGGTCAAACACTGTCTCACTAAAAAGGCTGTAACTCTTTGCCCAGGTGTTAGATTTGGGCAAATTATATATCAGTGGAAAGATTATTCAATTTCCCAAGTGATAGGAAGCAAAAATTATGGAAATACAATGTGTATAAGAATGAACTCTTATTTCAAAGTAAGTTCTAACATCCTTGAGATGATTTTCAAGCTAAGAAAAGGTACGGATATTACAATATCTCCCCCTTGAGAATATTCGTTCTCGAATGAGACTGACTAAGAGGGGAAACAATGAGATGATCATGAATAACTGGAATATGATCTCATGATGGACATGACTGACAAGCTGAACATAACATACTGAAAATACATATCTGATGCATGCATAACTGATTCATAAATGTATAACTGAAAGTTCTATAGAACTAAGTTTTCTCATAATGAGAAGGAATACCTGATGCATAACTATATAACTGATCTAATACATGAATGCATGACTAAATATGCGGTGGTACTTGATACCAAGTTTATACTGGGAACATGAACATAAAACTAAATACCAAGTTCGTGATGAACACTGATCATAAAACTGAGTAAGCTTAAGGAGAAATGTTACCTTGAGCTTGATCTTAGTTGATGGGGAAAAGGTGAGGGTACTTGATATGCATATCTGCTTTTGCTTCCCAAGTAACTCCCTCTACGGATTTATTTCACCAAAGAAATTTAACTAAATGGACTTCTTTGTTCCTCAATCTACGGGTCTGGTAGTCTAGGATTTCAACTGGAATCTCTTTATAAGAGAGGCTATTCTGAACATCTATGCTCTGAATAGGGACTACGACTGATGGGTCACCTATACACTTCTTGAGAAAAGAGACATGAAAGACTGGATGAACTAAGACTAGATCTGAAGGTAATTTGATCTTATAAGCTACCTTGCCAAATTGACTGAGAATCTTGAAGGGACCGACATATTGGGGATTGAGTTTTCCCTTCTTACCGAATCTCTTCACTCCCTTCATGGGAGAGATATTGAGGTAGACATAGTCACCAATCTTGAAGTCGAGATCCTTTCTATGAACATCTGCATAAGACTTCTGTCTACTCTGAGAAGCCCAGAGTCTTTCTCTAATTAACTGAACTTTCTCTAAGGCGTCGAATACTAAGTTAGGACCTATGACTGACGCCTCACTAACTTCAAACCAACTGATTGGAGACCTACATCTCCTACCATAGAGATCTTCGAATGGAGACATCTGAATACTGGAATGATAGCTATTGATGTATGCAAATTCAATTAAAGACAAGTGGTCATCCCAACTACCCTTGAAATAAATTACATATGCCCTTAGCATATCTTCCAAAGTCTGAATGGTCCTTTCTTCTTGACTATCTGTCTGAGGATGAAAGGCTATACTGAGATAAACTTGGGTGTCAAGACCCTTTTGGAATGTTTTCTAAAAATAAGAGGTGAACTGGGTACCTCTGTCTGAGATAATTAATAACGGAACACCGTGCAATCTGACCAGCTCCTTGGTGTAGAGCTTGGCATAATCCTCGGCTGAATAAGAGGTATGAACTAAAAGGAAAAGAGCTGATTTGTTCATTCTATCTACAATGACCCAGACTGAATCATGCTGACGATGAGTCTTAGGCAAACCCATTGCAAAGTCCATGTTCACAACTTCCCACTTCCAAGTAGGAATACCGAACACCTGCATAGGACCACTAGGTTTCTGATTCTCTATCTTAACTTGCTGGCATGTAGAGCACTTAGCCACAAACTCTGCAATATCTCTTTTCATTCCACTCCACCAATAAATTTCCCGCAATTCGCGGTACATCTTAGTGGCCCCTGGATAATAGAGTAATGCGCACCATGCACTTCTACAAGAATTCACTGGCTTAAGTCATCTATGTATGGAATACAGAGAAGACCCTGACAATGAAGAACACCATCTCCTCCTTAAGAGAAAACCTCTATTTTCTGATTCTGAACTGACTCTTTCATCTTGACAAAGCTAGGATCCTTATCTTGCTTTTATTTCACCTTGGAAACTAAAGATGATTCTGAACTACTCTAAACACATACGCCACCCTCTGAGGAATTGACTAAGCGAACGCATAGTCTAGCAAGATGGTGGACTTCTTGAGATAACTTCTTCTTACTATCCTCAACATGAGAAACACAACCCACGGATAGTCTATGAAGAGCATCGCCACTATATTGGCCTTGTCCGGATGATAGTGGACACTCATGTCATAATTTTTCAAAAGCTCTAACCACCTTCTCTAACAAAGATTGAGATCTTTCTGAGAAAAGACACACTGAAGGCTCTTATGATCTGTGAAGACGTCTACACAAACTCCATAGATATAATGCCTCCAAATCTATAAGGTAAATACTATGGATGCTAACTCAAGATCATGAGTAGGATAATTCTTCTCATGGGGTTTAAGCTATCTAGAGGCGTAGGCTAGGACCTTACCACGCTGCATAAGGACATAACCCAAACCTACTCTGGATGTATCACAATACACTATGAACCCATCTAAACTATCTAGAAGAGCTAAGACTGGAGCTGAGCTGAGTCGAGTCTTTAATTCTTGAAAACTCTTCTCGCATGGATCTGACCACTGGAACTTGACTTTTTTCTAAGTCAATCTAGACATAGGAGATAAAATGGATAAAATTCCTTCAATGAACAGTTTGTAATAGCCAGCCAAACCCAAGAAACTCCTGATATCTGATGGAGAAACAAGGTGAGGCCAGTTTCTTACCACTTCGGTGTTTTAAGGATCTACCCAATGCCATCACCGGAAATAATATGACCAAGAAATGCTACTGACCTTAGCCAAAATTTGCACTTATTGAATTTGGTGAATAACTGATGATCTATGAGAGTCTAAAGTGCTATTCTGAGATGGTCTGCATGATCACGCTGAGTGAGGGAATAGACCAGATTATCATCTATGAAGACTATGATGAATATGTCTAAGTACTGCTTGAACATACGGTTCATCAATTCCATGAAAATGGTTGGGGCATTGGTAAGAACAAATAACATAACTAAAAATTTGAAGTGGACATACCGAGTACGAAAAGCTATTTTTGGGATGTCATATTCTCTAACTCTGAGTTGATGATTACTGGATCTGAGGTCTATCTTAGAGAGATAAGTGGCACCTTGAAGTTGGTCAAATAGGTCATCGATTCTGGGAATAGGATACTTGTTCTTGATTGTGACTTTATTGAGTTGACGGTAATCTATACATATTCTGAGTGAACCACTTTCTTGCGCCTAAATAAGATTGGTGCGCCTCATGGGGAAATGCTGGGTCTGATAAATCCCTTATCTAAGAATCCTTCAACTTTTCTTAAAATTATCTGAGTTCTGTTGGTGCCATTCTGTGTGGCGGAATAGATATAGGCTGAGTGTCTGAAAAAAAATCAATACCGAAGTCTATTTCCCTTTCGAGAAAAATTCCTGGAAGATATTCGGGAAAGACATCTAAATATTCATTCACTACTGGGACTGATTCGAGACTGGAATACTCGGAACTAGAATCTCTAACATGAATTACATGACAAACACATCCCTTAGATATCAATTTCCTTTCCCAAAGGTAGGAAATAAGTTGACCACTGAAAGTGGATACACTACCCTTCCACTCTAGGACTAGTTTTTCGGGAACTAAAATGAAACTATTCTCTTTCTGCAGTCGACTGTGGCATAGCAGGAATAAATCCAATCCATGCCGAGAAGACATCAAAATTAGTCATCTCTATTTTGACTACGTCTACTAAAGTGACATTTTGAAATATCATAATCGGGCAGTTCCTGTATACCTACCGAGCTATGATGGTTTTAGCCACTGGTAGATACTGAAAAGGGTTTCACTAGAATTTCAGGACTGACTCCGAAATCAACTGCTATATAAGGAGTAACGAAAGACAAGGAAGCTCCTGGATCCAGCAAAGTGTAAACATGCATATGAAAGATCTGTAACGTACCATTAACTGCATCAGGAGAATTTTCCTGATCCTGTCGGGTCTAAAGAGCATAGAGACAATTTGGGCATTGCCCGCTAGTAGCTCGGGAAGTGGCACCCTTTTTATTTGGGCGACCAGACTGAGCTGCAAAGCGATTCTGTTGACCCTGAGGACCTGGCTGCGGACAGTCTCTAACTCTACGGCCTGACTTTCCACAACCAAAATAAATATCACTACCTACTCTACACACACCCTGATGGTGCTTACCACAAGTATAGCAAGGAGGATAGGTGCGGGCACTACTAATACTGCCCTTGGACTTAGAGCCTGGTGCTCTATCTTTGTTAACCTCTCTGAACTTAGGAACTGGAGCACTGGCTGTAGAGGGGGCTGGAACTGATGACTTAGAAAGAAACTGAGAATGGTTTCCTCCTTCTAATTTAGGCTGACTAAAATTGAAGCTACCTGTCCTAACTTTCTTATTCTACTTTTCCCTCTGCTTAATCTTTTGCTCCTCTATCTGCTGAGAATGGGTCATAAGTCTAGCTAAGGTCATGTCACTGTTCAGCATGGCGGATCTGCACTCAGTAACCATGCTGTCGTTCACCCCTAAAGCAAACTTACTCATCTTGGATCTACTATTTGCAACCACATGAGGGGCATACCTGGCTAATTGAGTAAACTTAAAAGAATACTCTTTCACTATCATATTGCCCTGCCTGAGGTTGATGAACTCTAGCACCTTAGCTTCTCTAATCTCTTGGGGAAAGAATCTGTCTAAGAAAGCAGTGACAAACTCCTCTCACTCTATTGGACCTGTATCATCTGATCTTTTAAACTTCCACTGTTTGAACTAAGCATGAGCCACATCCTGCAACTGGTATGCAACTATCTTAGCACTCTCAACAGTAGTCACCCCCATGAAGTCTGTCACTTTTTGAACTTGATCTGAGAATTCCTGAGGGTCTTCATCTTCCTTAGACCCAAGGAAGGTTGGAGGATTCATTCAGGTGAAGTCCCGAATCCTCGCTGCAGTTGATTTGGCCACTGGATTGGCCAGAATAACTGTTGGCCGTTCATTATGAGTAGTAAATGATGGAGCAAGAGTGGTAAATGCGGTCTTAAACTCTACATGAGAAACATGATCGCCCAAAGG
Source organism: Capsicum annuum (assembly GCF_002878395.1). Classification (NCBI taxonomy): domain Eukaryota; kingdom Viridiplantae; phylum Streptophyta; class Magnoliopsida; order Solanales; family Solanaceae; genus Capsicum; species Capsicum annuum. The sequence goes on along the minus strand of NC_061122.1, from coordinate 97,897,389 downwards.
TTTTTCGGGATGAGGAGCTGACTGATTTCTTCTCTTAGGAGGCATGTTCTGAAATAAAGAGAAAAAGGGGATTAGACTAAGCTAGTGACTTGTGATTATGCTCACTGACATGACATAAATACTAAAAGAGGGAAAATTGTTCTTAAATATCTCATAGCCTTTTGCACATAAATATGGCGTAGAACACACCCATGTACAAGACTCTACTATATGCAGCATTTAGCCTTCCTAGGACTCTATTAAACCTTAGGCTCTGATACCAAGATTATAATGACCCGATTTGCTAAATCAGAATGCTACACGGTGCTCATGACCTTGAAGGGCCACAAGCTAACCCATGACTGATATTTGTACTTATATACTGCATAAGATAACATAATAATGCAGAAATATGCACTGAAAGGCCATAAGGTTCGATTGTGAACATAACTGAATAACGTAACATCTGTGTGGGGTAATAGAATATCCAAAACAAAACTAAAGTCTAAAACATTATAGTGTGTATCTAGTCTAAATCTATTCTGAAAATCTCTACAGTCTGAAGAATCTTAATAAGGAGTTGATGGGATATGTCCCCAACTATCTCCAACTAATATGATAATCAAAGAGATACTAGAAAATCATTATATCCTCGAAGGATGAGAACTCACTCCTACTCTTACTATTAAATTTGGAATCTACTGCTGATCTGAAACTCGTGTCTCTGAACCTATGGTGTAACATAAAAAAAGAAAACACCATAGCACGAATGTATCAGTATATATGTACCGAGTATACATGTGAGGTAGGCTATATGCAATCGTTCATATGTATGAATAATAATAACTGACTGTCTAACATAAACATGAGAATACATGCATAAATATGTAACTATAACTGACAATATGATTTTGTGATTTCTGAGTCTGTATACTGATAATGTGATATGATTGTAACTGGTATGACTAATAGCATGAAGGACTATATCTAAATAATACTGATAACATAGGTGACTGTATCTGATAGTCCTGAATCTGATGGAACTATCTGATTTCCATACTAAATCTGAGATAGCTATATCTGATAGTCCTAAAATCTAAAAAAATATCTAAGTTCTATTACTGAGACTAATTGACTGTATCTGATAGTCCTGATTCGATAACATGAAACAATGGGAAGTAGTATCTAACCGACATGCCCAAAATAAGTTATAATAGCTGAGCTGAGGTCCAATCTATGCCCTGATTAGAAAGTTGTCAATACCGCACCACTGGTAAGGACAACATGTGAATAACCCTCATATAATAAGTAACTCTAGCAAGAACAGTGGGAACCCTCACATAACAGGTTAAGCCAGCTTATCTACCCTTATATAACAGGCTACGATGTCTCCACCTATGCTGGCTACATAGTTCTGGAACACAAGGATTGCTTCTAAGAATCACACCCTCATATAACAGGTGAGTCTCTATCCTTGGATTCACTCGGTGCTAATTTCTACTCCCATCTGAATAGACGCTAAACATGATTTACTGAACTGAACTGAGCATGGACTGAGTTATTGAATTTCTGTGGCTGACGGAATACTACTGATATCTAACAAATGATTGAGTAATGAGATCATGGAGATTTTTCCTGAGTCATAAGATTATCTGAAGTCTAAGAGTTAATAGCTTGACTGAGAGTATCGTGAAAACATAACATGAATCTAGGCACACAGCTAATATTTTGGGTACAAGTACCCCCATGACTCGATGGAAGGAAACTGACATGACTTGATATTCTTGAGTACAAGATAATGACCATAATATGTTTATTAAAGCATTTCATCAAACGTCTAATAGGCATAAGCTTGTACATTTATGGGGATTTTCATGATATCATGCTAGTTAGGCAAATTTCCTTCATCTAGGCATTTTATCAAACATATGGCAGGCATAGTACATGTAAACATTATGGTATAGCAATTAAACATCATCGTTCAATTCCAATTTTATCATACAAGGTTTTAGTCATGAGATTTCATAAATCTTTATCTATACAAATCAACCCACATGGAATTTATCATCAAATCATGGAATAGAAATCAATTCCTTATTTATCAACATGAAAGGGAACATACAAAGCATGAACACATGAAAAAAATCCATAACTTGTTGTTGAAAAGGGATTCTTGGACTTCATGGATGAAAGGAGCCCATGAATAACCTTAGTTCGTAATTTCATGAAGATTGATGGTTTAGTTCGTAATTTCATGAAGATTGATGGTAAAACCTTCTTGAAATTGGACCTTCTATGAAAACCCTAGCTTGAGTTCTTGAGAGTATTTGAGAAAAATATCAATATTGTGGATGAATAATCGCTAAAACTCATGTTTGGAAGCTTATATAGGGGGTAAATTGACCCTTTTAACCCTGTATACATAATTTAATTTTTATTAAAATTTTTCGAATTGGACCCTTGGCGTGACACAACGTTATCTCACCGTCTCACTTGAAATTGACAATTGAGAAATTGCATAGTGGCGAGACGTAGAGCTATCACGTTTCCACCTTATCTAAGACCTGAAAGTTTGACATGTTGCGCCCATATCGTAGAGCAACACTGGAATTTGAAAATTGCAATTTGAGCTATCTCCGCGATGCACTAAAGGCTCGGGTCAAACACTGTCTCACTAAAAAGGCTCTAACTCTTCGCCCGGGTGTCGGATTTGGGCGAATTATATATCGATGGAAATTTTATTTAATTTTCCACATGATAGGAAGTGAAAATTATTTAAATACCACATGAATAAAAATGAATTCATATTTCAAAGCAAGTTCTAACATCCTTGAGATGATTTTCAATCTAAGAAAAAGCACGGGTATTATATTTACTGGAAGATTATTAGAAAACAAAATAGTACCTCAATAATATAATATGTTTGCATATTGTGTGATTAACCAACAAATAAAAGTACTTTACACATTAGATAAATATTGGTTTTGACAAAAATAAAATAATAGATTGTTGGAAATCATTTGCTATTGCTTCTTTGTCTGAAAAAAGTCTAAAGTATATTTATTTCTTTAAAAAATAGCTAAAGTATATTTATTCAAGAAGTATAATTTAACATGATTTTCCAGAACTAATGTTGTCCCAATTAAATATTGATTTGTAAATTCATATCAGAACTTCATACTCTCATATCTATCAAAAAGGCTACATTTGTATGGAGTGAGTATCAATAAACACAGTTTGACAGAATGAATTTAGATTACTATATCATGTGCTATCTTAATTTATTTTCTTCTTTTCTATGTATTTTCTTTTTACAAAACAAGCATGGGAAGACATGTTCTTACATAGATATGTTGTATAATGATGAAACAAACCAAATTTTTCATATCATCGGAACCACTGACGTCACTTTTGGATTCTTAAAACAAGGTAGAATATATTTCTACAGTGCTATTGTTGTTGTACAATTATTGGTTTTCTTTGGGGGCCAAGTCATCTAGGTTTCATGTTTTAAATCAAGTCATTTCTAATTGACTTTTTTGATAAGTTACATATTTGCTTATGCACTATACTCTTTTTTGATTGATGTCTTTTTATAAGTTGCTTACTTTTGTTTTCTCAACATATGATGAATGTTATTATGTTACATAAGAAAGAGACAATTTTCTTGATGGTAAGTTATAAAGGAGTAAAGTTTTAGAGTTATGCTAAGTTATGAAAAAAGTTTGTCAAGGACAAAGATAATAACTAATCTTTCATCGGGAGGTCAAATGACCATTCCATGCCAATAAAGTATAAATGCATCTATACAAAGAGTACTAGTTAGTTATGTACAGAGGTAGTTTATGATCTTGGAAATAGTAATAATCGTGATGATGAAAGAATCATGTTGTTCCTTATCTCCGTCGGTTTTTTTTTTTATTTATTTTTTTGTCTCAGTGTGACCATTTTGGTGTTGAAGATGGAAATCAAGAACCCATCTCCAAACTCTATCGCAGATCATCTTCCAAAGTAAAATCATTGTTGAATGGTTTTGTAGGGGACAGCTCAAGTCCTGGCCCAATGTGAAATTTTATAACATGGAGAACTATAAGTATCCTTCTTTCTGAGCTTATTATCATTTTGTTTGGGACTTGAATTTATGTCTAGGATTTACGAAGAACTGTAAGTATCTTTCCTTGTGACCATATTGTCATTTTGTTTCGCACTTGAATTTATGTCTAGGATTGAAAATTTTATTTTCATAGATTCATGTATTTTTGTTTGTTATCAGTTATTAGAGTATTACATAAAAAGATTTAACTCCATTTTGGTTTACATTGAATTTAAAAATGGATCACATTGGTCAAATGAATCGTTATGAGGATGAAAATTTGTACAGATAAGGGAAAAAAGTAACGATGAGTGGAGAGTTAAAAGGAAATATTTAAAAATCTTCAAGCAGTTCAAAAATGTTGGAAGACATGACCATTTAATATACCAATTATTATTCTATTTGTGCTTGAATAATAAAACACTAGATCTTCAAAAGCATGTTATGTTTTTCAGTTAGTGTCCTATGAAATGAGAAATAATCTGACCTTTATATGATCATACCAGGGTTTGCTTAAATGGTACAGTCTACGTTGCACTGATACATCCTTTATAAAAAAAGTTCTTATAACCTTTTAAATGGTGATGTTCATTGCTTCAAAAAAATGTCTAATACAGCTTCTTTTGTGGTGGCATATCTGAATGGATATATGCTTGCATATACCAAGATATTTAGTTCTTTGATTATTCATGATGTTTCTACTTGCAGCATTGTTGCATCTTAGGTTATTTAGACTTAAAATCAATCTTATCTAAGTGATTCTTCTTTTCCCACAACTGGAGGAGATCCCAATCAAAACATTTCAACTATTAAGGAGATATCATTACTAGAAAGTGTTGAAAACAAAAACAAAAAAGTAGTCAATAAACATCAATATCACTTCCCTGTATTGTTATAAGTGTCTGACCTATCAATTTCCCTATATTTTTATCCAAACTATTTACTGCTTGGGATATGTAGGGACATAATACTAAAGAGTAGTGAAATTGCAGTCCTTAGAGCCCTCTTCAACTTCAAGAATTTCTCTTTTTTATCATCTAATATCTTTGGTTCTGATTCTTTAGGAATAATTTTTTTCCCAAGATTTAACAAAAATCCTTTCAGTCCACTACTGGTTAAAATTTGGAATTCATTTTTTGCCTTATGCTTCCCATTTTAATTTATTTATTGATTTTGACTTGATATGGAGTTAAAAAAATAAAAATACTTGAATCTTGTTATATTAAATTAAAGAAATGTAAAATGTATTGAGATATCTTTTAGTTTTGTAGTCTTAAACATGTCACATAGAAAGTTACAATTCAAGAGTCATTTTACATGAACTAAAAAGGAAAATATTATTTCCATAGACAAAGTGCCTTTGACTTTTGTAAATTGCTTATTTCACCTACATTTTGTAACATAAGTTTAAGACTCATTGTTGCAGTCATCTTAAAAATTTCCCTCCCTCCTTTATCCAAATGAGGGATCAGTAGAGAACACCCTTAAGTAGCTAAGTTGGGAAAACATTGGGTTGGACAATCACACTTATCCTTCCATACTTGTATAAGTTTTCAATGAAATTTACTTTCTAAAGACTACAAGAAGATTGACAATAATCAACACTTACTGGAGTTTAATAACCAAACAAGTTCATAAATGACCAGAAAATCAAAGGAGAATAGAATTTAGTTAATAATATATATATTATCGTTCTCATAACTTAATACGACCATTACATTTCAATAAGAATTTTGTTGGGCTCAACTATATAAATAACCCATTCCTCTTTACTTGATCGCATTTCTTTCCAGTATTCATTAGTTGGATATTCATTTGTGGGTAACTAAAGTCTATACCTTATAACATATTTTGAGGTTTAGTTGATTTCTTATTAGGCTTTAATTTTTTTTAAAATCCTTTCATGAAATACTGACACTAATGCTTGTCAATGGGCCTATTCATTTCTGTGGATCTACTATAAATATAGTGTTAAATCCCACCATTACGCTTTATAGATAATAGATGACACTTTTTTGGTTTCATGTACCAAAGAGTTAAATCTCTAAGTGAGGTCTGCAGTCCGCACTTATGGTAAATTGCATTAAATATGTTGTTGTTTAACTAAACTCATGAAGTTAAACTATTTTAAAACTGATAAGAAAGTTAATAGTGGATTCTATGTACCTATAAAGAGAACTACAAATTTTACAACTTTTTGTTGTTTTTATCGGATTTAGTAAAATCAGTATTTTTGACAAAAACTTCAAACACATGTTCAAATAATCATATGAGCAATCAAAGGAAGTTTAAACTCTGTATTTACAACTTTGAACTTTTAAAAATAAGTTCAACCCAACTTATGAACATTAATAAAATGAATTTCAAACTATTTTCTGGAGAATAGCAAAACCAAATGTTAAGAACTTCAACAAAGTTCAACCAACTTTTGCACTATCAAAATGAATTTTCAAGAACTTCAAACACAAATTTAAATAGTTTAAGAACTATCAATATGAAGTCCAAACTATTTTTTAAAAAAATTGAAAAATCAACTTTAAGAAAAAAAAGATGAAACAAAAAGATTTAAGTCCACCGAATTCACGGTGTGTTCTTAAGGAAATTATTCCCCTCAAGTATCAGAGGCTATGGAATATACCCTCTCAAAATAAAATGAATCACTTTGACAGAATAACGGCACCTCAAATTCTATCAAACTACAAACTCACTCAATGGTAGCAAATCACACCAGAGTTTTTTCTAAGAAAGAGGAGTGTTTTTCTTCAAAATTTCATTTTTTAAACCTGAGGAAAAATTTAGGCATTTATAGCTATGAAGGTGTTGCTTCATGAAGAGAAGAAATGGTTCAGAAGGGTGCACCCCTTCATAAACGTGCAACTCTTTGGGAAAATGCAAATATTTGAAAAAGTCACAACTCTTTGGAAAGGTCATAACCATCTAATCCAAAAAGGTGCCTATTCAAACTGCATCCTTTCTCTTGGTGTCTTTCCAAAAAAAACACCTATTTATTTACTATTCATACCTCTTAAAAACCCAATAATATGTGGGGAATGGCTAATCGGTAAAAAAATTATGGACAAGTGTGTGATTTACAAGCAAAGACTAGTTGTATCTGGCTAAATGGTTTCCCGTTGAACTTTTCATAGCAAACCTGCATCGGATGCACATAGTCAATTGGTAGATTTGATATCTTTGAACCATTGACTTTAATGTACACTAAGACAACCTAAGTCACACAACTATCCTTTTACCATTTATGGTTCTCACGGTTTTGTTCATTTCAACCATGAACACATCTTGGTTTCACCCTTACATAAGTGATTCCTAAATGTTTAATCCTATGGATCAAATAATTTGGTCTAACCTGCCTGTAATATCCCGTTCTAATCTTAGCTCAGTTCAGCTATTAGTTGCATGTATTAGGGGCTTAAGGCCTGAGAACTTTACCAAGTGTCTAGGAGGACTTAGTCATTTTCAAGACCTCTAAACATTACAGATTTTTAAATCGACCTTCCCGACACCAAAATATTGGTTTTTCAATTAATTGATGATTGGGAAGGTCAAAAGTACATGTCAATGAGTTTTGAAACTTTGGGATGAGCATAGGATCATGTTTAGAAAATGAAAATAGTGTCACCACTGGGATAGGCCCGCGACGCCCGATTTAGTCAGTCGGGATAGAGCTCACAGCGCGGGGCTTACCCCACTGGTCTAAAGCCGTGTCGCCCGGTTCCTTTATGTTCAGCCTTTGATTTTAAATACCTAAGGGGCTTTTGGGTCATTTTCCCTCATCCTATTTTGTCCATAACATGAATTGAGGCTTCCAAAAGGGCATTATTTGCCTCTTTTACTCAAATTGCTCCCAAGGAAATCATTTTTCTTCCCTAAGAACAAATCCAAACTCTTCTTCAAGAAAACTAGGGATTCAAACTTTATTCACCAATCAAGAAGCTTAAGGTATGTGGTACTATCCTAAACTCCTTAGGCATAGGTTTATTGTTTTACTAAGTATTGAAGGTATATAATTATGTTTATGAAAAGGGGTTTGAAAGATCATTTTGAATAGCTGAACCACGAACCCATTTCAATGATATAGAGTTTTGGTCTTGAGGTCTATTTCATGGAATTGAATTATTTTCATGAATATATATGTGTTTTCATTTTTGAAATTTGAATTGAGAGCATGAATAATGAAACTCTCTCTCATTATGATACCTCTTAATTTAACATGTTATAGGTTATTCAATTTCATATCTTAATGCTTGAGCCAAATTTTTTAATATCATATATGTGGACTTGATATTGGTCATAAATTGAAGAGAGGGTGTTTTCTTGTTTATCAATATTTAATGTGATAATTGAATTTGAAAGAATTGCATGTGTTGTTATGAAGGAATCATCCACCATGTGTTAAAGTATTGAAAAGAGAGTCTTTGCATAATTTTTTACATATTTTGAAATAAGAAGCTCTTGCATTATTTAGATGTTTCGGTGGTCCAAAAACATTTTTAGAATGAAAAGACTATAACATTCTGTTATATGTCTTATACGACTTGGAAGTTTTGATATGACAATACCAAATAAGACAAATGTCATTACAGACTCAGACAAGAACAATTTATAGATTTTTTAGACTTCCAATCATGTTTTTATAAAGATACATGTTTTAAAGGACTAAAAATAGGCTTAAAGAGAGTTAGATGGTTACCCAAAGAAGGACTAAAAATAGGCTTAAAGAGTGTTAGATGGTTACCAGGAACCAAGTTTTGCTGATTCGGGAGACATGATTGGCTATGGTCAATGTACACTTGCTCCTGAGGTACTGGTATACTAGACTATTATGTAGGAACCCTATCATTGCAGAAAACTTAGATGTGGAGGCTTGGACGATGAGTTAATAGCAGACCCATATAGCCCGTGGGTACTAGACTTGTAGGGTGTACCATCTAGCTCAAAAGTAAGATAAAGAGTGGGCCATGATTTCAAGAAACTATTTCAAAGATCATTAAAGTATGCCCATGTGTTTTCAGTTATCTTATGCTAAATTATTTTATGAAATTCTCTCACATATGTTGTATAAAAATATGTTATTTTGGATTATTTCACATAACAGTACCTTGTGTATTGACCCCCTATATTTTAGGTTCTGAGGCTCAGTCCCATGGTCCCGCTAATCAGTAGATCGTTATCAGACATTTGGAGTTGGTGAGCATCCCTTATTTTTGAAGGATATTTTTCCATATGTTGATTTCATTTGATTTTAGTTCAAGGTTCGACCAAGGGACTTGTCCTAGATTCAGATAGCTTATTATTTTTTATTTAGTAGAAACTTTGTAGACTTGTTATAGATGGCTATGGGTTTTCTTATGGACTCATGTCCCACATTGTTAAGCTGAAATAAATGAACTACCATGTTTCTAGTTTACTTCCGCATTACTATAACAGATGGGTTATGATGACAAGCTAAGAGGTCTCTTGGGCCTTCATAGTTTGGGATGCTTGTTGCAGTCAGGGCCTCAGCTTGGGTCATGACAAACTTGGTATTAGAGTATGGTTCATAGTCCTATGGTATCTATAAAGTCACATCAGGTAGAGTCCTTTTTATGGGTGTGTAGCACTCCACACTTATAAGGAGGAGCCTACTAGGCATTTAGGAATGTTTCTCTCTTCATATTTTAGATCGTGATACAAAGTTTGAATGTCCCCTTACTTTTGATTTCCTATATTTCAGAGATTGATCATGCCTCTCCATAGATCAAACAAGCAGAACATCCATGTTGATTATGTCTGCCCTACTCATGGGATATGACCCATTATAGAGCTCATACTCTAAAATTTGTTGCTACTCCAGGAGTTCCTCCATTCCAAACAAGTCCACCTCGGGCTCCTCGATCTAGTGTTAACCATACTTAGCCTTCTCAGAGTGAAGTCTCAAATGTTGAGTTTCGTCAGTCCATCCACCTGATTACTCTGCTTATCATTTCTCAATCTCGTAGGTCAGGAGATGTGAATTTTGTGTTGAGTTTGTTTGAAACTACTCAGGTTGGCCTATTCATGCAGCTTAACCCACCCACCTTTACTGGCACAAATATTGAGGAGGACCTCCAAGGGTTTACAGATTAATAGAGAAAATTTTTAGAGTCATGCATACTAGTAAAGTTGAAGGGGTTGAATTGGCAGCCTATTAGTTGAAAGACATAGCTAACCATAGGTACAATGAGTGGGAAGATTTGAGGAGTGGAGATCCTGAACTTTTTATGTGGGGTGACTTTTTAGAGGCCTTCCTGGATCATTTCTTTCCCCCAAAGACTGAGGGAAGCAAAATCCAAAGAATTCATGAATCTGAAACAAGGAAAAATGAGTGTCAAAGAATATGCATTCAAGTTCACCTATCTATCCCGCATAACTCTAGAGTTGGTGGGCAACATGAGGGATAGTATGAGGAAGTTCATATCTGGTCTCTTGAATGATTTGGTGTTGGAATGTAAAGGGGCAATGCTAAACAAGGATATTGATTTCTCCACGTTATCAGTGCATATGCAGCAGGTAGAAGAGGAAAAAAAGAGGCAAGTAGAGATAAGGAAAAATGAAAGGTAAGTTAAGAGATCTAAGTCTGCAGATCAGAATATCAGTCAGGATCAGGATGGCAAATAGGGTAACAAGTGGTCTAAGATGAAGTTCTGGAGCAATGCTTAGTCTTCAACTAGCGCCTCGATGCCCAGAACTCCAGTTAATCAGTGGTTTTATAACTCCAAGGCTAATAGTGGGTCAAAGATGCTGGGTACTCAGTCCCAAGGAAGTCTGACTCAGCCATTCAGACAATACCGTCCTTGTAATACTTGTGGAAAGAATTACCCGAGCAAATGTCAGTATGGTACCCTAGGTGACATGGTTATGTCAGGGCCGGTCACTTTAAGAAGGATTGTCCCTCCGCCAAAGGGGATTATGGGGTCAATAGAGCCTAATCTACTACCCCAGTCCCTCCAGCTAAGGGTGTAGCATCTAGCACTGGTGGTGGTCGTAACCATTTGTATGCCTTATCTACTCGTCATGATTCAGAGGCTTTGCCAGATGTGGTCACAGGTATGTTATATATTTTCTCCCATGATGTGTATGTCTTACTTGATCTCGGGTTTACCTTGTCTTATGTGATCCCTTACATGGCAGTTAGTTTTGGTTTTGAGCCCAAAAATATTTTGTAACCCTTTTCAGTTTCCACTCTTATTGGTGATTCTATTATGGCTAGGAGAGTTTATAGAAACTATATAGTGTTTATTTTTCATTGTGATATTATGGCTGATCTTGTAGAACTAGACATGATTTTTTTTATGCTATACCAGGAATGGACTGGCTCTATTCATGTTATGCTACATTATACAGTAAAATCAGAAAGGTCACCTTCTCTTTTCTGAATGAGCCAGTGATAGAGTGGGAAGGATATTCTCTAGCACCTAAAGGGAAATTTATATCTTATCTTAGGGTCCGTAAGCTCATATCAAAGGGTTATCTGTATCATCTTGTGCGGGTCAAAGATTCTAGCACTGAAAATCCTTCCATCCAGTCAGTTTTTGTAGTTAATGAATTCCCAGAAGTCTTCCCCGATTATCTTCCTAGGGTACCACTAGATAGGCAGATAGATTTTGGCATTGACCTGTTGTCATACACCCAGCCTATTTCTATTCCACCATATAGAATGGCTCCTACTGAATTAAAAGAGTTGAAAGAACAGTTAAAAGACCTTCTTTACTAAGGCTTTATTTATCCTAGCGTCTCTCTCTAGGGTGCTCTGGTACTCTTCATGAGTAAGAAAGATGGTTCCCTTCATATGTGTATAGATTATCGTCAGCTGAACAAAGTCACAGTTAAGAATAAATACGCTCTTGGCAGAATTGATGATCTTTTTGACCAACTTCACGGTGCTAGATTTTTATCTAAGATAAACCTTCGTTCGGGGTATCATCAGTTGAAGGTTAGGGAGACTGATTCCACAAACCATTTTTTGAACCCAGTATGGTCACTATGAATTTCTAGTCATGTCTTTTAGACTAACTAGTGCCCTCCGTAGCATCTATGGTTCTAGATTTGTTTGTCATAGTCTTTATTGAAGACATCTTAATTTACTCTAACAGTGAAGAGGAACATACTAATTACCTCCAAATCATCCTTCAAACTCTTAAGAATCATAAGTTGTATGCAAAGTTTTCCAAGTGTGAATTTTGGCTTAGGATTATTTCATTTCAGGGCCATATTGTTTCTAGTGAGGGGATTAAGGTTGACCCCTAAAAGGTTGAGTTAGTAAGAAAATGTCCCAGACCCACAACTTCAATCGACATCTGGGGCTTATTGGGTTTGGAAGGATATTACAGAAGATTTGTAGAGAGTTTTTCATTCATAGCTTCTCCACTGATAACACTCAAACTACACCTCTTTAATGAGAATGTAAGCGATCATTTTCAATATAAAACCCAACTAGGTTGGGGTTGAATCCCACAGGGAATATGATGTGAACTTAAGTCATTTTCAATATAATCAATTGATAGCTGGATGTTTCCTGAAATTGGGGTTTTTAGTTTAGAAAGTTATTTTTGGTCACTTTGGTTACAGTGTTCGTAATCAAGTGTTTATGGAAAAACCAGAATTAGGTTCACTAGGGGTTTTGGTACTTGACAGATGCTAATGGTGGTTCAAGATTGTCACAGTAGGTAGGCTAACAAGTTATCTTTATTGAAGTTACACCTAAATGTCTCTCGACCTACTTAAGAAATTAATTACCTAATCCTCTCGAACTTAGGGAATTTATATTCATGACCAGATTTTACCTCAGGTTAATCAACCTTGTTACAGCGTCAATTATTAAATGGAAGTTTTTAGTGCTTCCAAGTCCCTGTTAATAATTCACTTACCACTATATTTGATTTCTTTCTCAAGCAAATTAAAGAAAGTGTTGTCTATCGTTTGCAACCAATAGATGATAATTAAAACCTCAGAATTATCAAGGAGTCCTACCACATTTTGAATCTTGAACATTCAGCACCTTATCAAGACTTAACACTATATCCCATAATTTAGGTTAAAGGAATTTAGCCGCTCATGATGTAATAATCGAAACAACTAGTTATATTCATGATTTGAAAGATAAACTTACCACAAGATAAATAGAAACTAGAGTTCTCAGATTAGATCACAATAGTAATCCTAAAATAATGATGATAATCTCTTCAAAATAATTGCTTGTTCAAGTCAAGAAACTAGAGAGAGAAAATATCAAAATACGTGTCTTAATACTCAAGTTTTTTTCCTAAGAAAACCCTTAACAATGCTTTAAATAGTTCACCCTAATTATGGAAACAAAATAATAAAGTTCAGAAATTCCTCGAATTAGGTGACACCATTAGTGATAACCTATCAGGAGGCTGACGACTTATCACAAATATCGTCAGCTCATCTTTGCTTTTGATACTCACTGCCTAAAGCTGACGATAATCGGTGACTTCCTATCAACTCCTTGACGACTTATTGCAAATGTCGTCAGGTATCTACCTCAGCCCTCATGTTCTGCCTTAGGCTGACGATAACTTTGATGAACTATCATCTCCTTGATGCTTATCACAAAATATCATCACAGCTCTCAACTCAGGTGCATTCTCTATCTGAGGCTGGCGATGAAGCTGATAACTTATCACAGGGATGACGACTCATCAAAAATGTCGTCAGCCACACTTCTATACAAATTAATTCAGAATTTAACTCCTTTTCTTCCATCCTTGTTGGTTCTCTTGCATCATAGCTTCTACTGCAAAATCAAATATAAAACAATCAAAAATAACAAAAGTTGGTTAAGACTTTGCAATTATTCTTAGTTAAAAGCCTCAAATATGTTAGCATTAGCTCACACATCAACACCCTCAACTTAAAACAATTGCTTGTCCTCAAGAAACTCAACACAACTAAGAGAATACAAAGTACATTTGGCAGTCAATCATCCATATCATCTCAAAACACTTTCACCCTCTCCAAGGTCAGTCAATTCAAGAACAATGAAGAACGCCAATGCAATATACAGAATTCAATATACGACATTAATTCAGCTACATTAACCATGCATATACCAGTATTACACTCTCCAAATAAGTTAGCAACTAACAACATATCTATTGTGCCCTCACAGCAAAGAAATCCCCCTCATCTCATATCAGTAATCCTATACGTTACCATAAAGACAATCAAAATGCTCACTCTCAGAATGAAGTTCCAACCAATGTATGCCAAATACATAAGCTTGCCCTTGTTTTCATTATCGAAGCTTTCAGACAGTTAAGTTAGGATCACTATAGGACTTTTCTTCATCTTGTAATGTAGGCTTGGGGCTGGTATAATACACAAGGATTTTTAAAGTAACTAAGCCTCCTTGGCACTACACTATTTTTGGGGTATCACTTATCAACCTTTACCTTATTTCTCCCTTTCTTAATTAAACCACATTTAAGCTGGGTATAGTTTTTATTCATTCATCATTTTATTTTACAACTATTCTTTTCTAATTCTTTACCTACCACACCCCGCCTTGCATTTTTTTTTAATATTACCCTTCTTCATACTCAATTTATATCACGCACCCCTATGATAGCCACCCTCAACTTAGGCTATTTTTCTAAGTCAAAGTGCACAATGTCCAAGGAGGACCAGGGCCAAAATAGGCTCATTGAGATACAAATGGGAAGGTTCTACGTATAATAAAAAGAATAGGTATTCAGGCTCAATATCATGATCAAGGGATATTATTCACACATGGAAGGTCATTTAGGCTAAAAGTGGACTAATATCAACAATGGCCTATGATCCTTTCCTAATTGCTATCCTACAACCAAGGCAAAACCAACTGGGCAAGTTCTGGATTTAACACACAACGAAAACTAGGTATAATCTCAGACACACAGAGCACAAAGGTACATCAGAAAATACTACCCATTCAGTTCATGCAATTGTTAGCAGTGATTATCATGTCCGTAGTACTAATGCCATAAAAAGATTCACAATAGTCACATATAGATGCTCATCACACAGTTACTAGATAGACAATTGGAGAGGTATTTATCATTCCAAGAAAAATCCACAAAAATATGTCAACTTTCCTAGATACTTATTTTTTTCCCCAATTAACCACAACACATCACAAAACAAACACAATACGCCTAAACATGATAGCTCTACTAGGAACAAGACTTTGGGGAAAAGAGTCACGGCAACAAAAACCCCAAGAGGACATCAACACCCACAAGTAGCTCCACCTTCAACTTAAAATCATGAAATGTCCCCAATGTGTTAAACCAAAATGAGAGAGTTAGAAACATACCTGTGGCACCATGGGTGCAAAGATCTGATGTCAATCACATAATACGAATACAAACAACAAAATACCTTGGGTTTTCTCCCAAGAAGGGCCTAATTTAGTGTCACGGAACGACAATATTTAGTTATCCTTTATCCCTCCACTTTGATGATTTGAATTGTCAGCCCATCTTTCAATCTTTACATCTTTTCGGTCCATTGGGCAAATATAAGGGCATGATATGAAATGTTCTATCACGCCACTTTAAAGACTTGAACCGTTTGCATAATTTTGCACCAAACTTTCGTGTGGGCTCATTGGACAATAGTAAGGATCTTAAAAAGACACTAAATGGACATCGATATTTAAGCTTCTTTCCCTTCAAGATAGGGATTGTAGTATATCTTTTTGGAATGATAAACTCCAAAATGTAAAAATTTTCTTCCTCATTTTTAAAATTCATCATTTGCTTGGGTGATTCGACTTTCATCACATCCACCAAGCATAATGTTGAAAAGTGGTTCGAATGAGGACTAACTCTCAATTTCGAAGTAGCATCCATGAATGGTTCGGTTGGTTGGGAAATCAGGAAGGGTTGCTCAACATCAAGCTCAACATCACTATAGGATTATTGCTCCTCATCTTCACACTCTTCAATTAGTCTAAATGATTCCACAGACAAGATATCATCTAAACATAATGTAGAAGAGTGCTTTGGATGATTAACCTCAATATCCATCTCCCCTATCATTTCTCTTCCCTTGTTAAATGCCCTAATGTCTTGACGTATATGACATATGATATCATTCGTTGTGTCCATATGATCCAACATTAGTTGAAGCATGGATTCAATGACACTCTTTCCGGTGCTTCGTTCTTCCTTTTATTAACAAAAAACACTATCAAAATAATAAGAAAAACAAGAATTTAGGTTAGCACAATGGAGGGAGGGGGCATTTGGGAAATCACTCCAATGTCTATCTTGACCACCACAAAAAGAACAATCATACTCTCAATAGGATGGATATGGTGCACACATCTCTCTCCGAGGAGCATATCTACATCTTGCCAAAAGTAAGGTCGATCACAATATGGACATGGATCATCAAGATAAGATTTCCAACCACCAAGCTCATGTTCATTCCGCGATGCCATCGTAATAAGTAAACTAAAATAAAAATCTACCTAACACAACAAATAAAAGAAAACTAAAAACAAATATTTACAAGTTTGAATTCAAGCAAATAGACTAAAATTCCAAACCAACTCAATACACCAAATTATTCCCTAACAACGGCGCCATTTTTAGTAACACTCAAACTATACCTCTCTAATGAGAATGTAAGCAATCGTTGTCAATATAAAACCCAACTATGTTAGGTTTGAATCCCACAGAGAATATGGTGTGAACTTAAGTCATTTACAATTTAATCAACTGATAGCTGGATGTTTCCTGAAATGTAGATTTTTAGTTTAGCAAGTAATTGTTGGTCACTTTAGTTATAGTTTTCGTAATCAAGAGTGTATGGAAAAACCAAAATTATGTTCACTAGGGGTTTTGGTACTTGACGGATGCTAATGGAGGTTCAAGATTCTCACAGTAGGTAGGACAACAAGTTATCTTTATCGAAGTTATGCCTAAATGTCTCTCGACCTACTTAAGCATTTAATTACCTAATCCTCTCGGACTTAGGGAATTTATATTCATGACTAGATTATACCTCAAGTTAATCAACCTTGTTACTACATCAATTATTAAATAGAACTTTTTAGTGTTTCCAAGTCCCTGTTAATAATTCACTTCCCACTATATTTGATTTCTTTCTCAAGCAAATTAATGTAGGTGTTATCTATTGTTTGTAACCAATAGACGATAATTAAAACCTCAGAATTATCAAGGAGTCCTACCACCTTTTGAATCTTGAACACTCAGCACCTTATCAAGACTTAACCCTAGATCCAATAATTCAGGTTTAAGGAATTTAGCAACTCATGATCTAATATTTGAAAAAACTAGTTATATTCATGATTTAAAAGATAAACTTACCACAAAATGAATAGAAACTAGAGTTCTCAGATTAGATCACAATAGTAATCCCAAAATAATGATGATAATCTCTTCAAAATAATTGCTTGTTCAAGTCAAGAAACTAGAGATAGAAAATATCAAAATACGTGTCTCAATACTCAAGTTTTTTTCCAAGAAAACCCTCAAGAATGCTTTAAATAGTTCAACCTAATTACGAAAATAAAATAATAAAGTTCAAAAATTCCTTGAATTAGGTGACGCCATTCGTGATAACTTATCAGAATGTTGAAGACTCATCACAAATGTCATCAGCTCCTCTTTGCTTTTGATACTCGCTGCCTAAAGCTAATGATAACCAGTGACATCCTATCAACTCCTTGATAACTTATCATAAATTTCATCAAGTCTCTACCTCATCCCTCATGTTTTGTTTTAGGCTAACGATAACTTTGACGACCTATCAGCTCCTTGATGGCTTATCATAAAATATTATCGCAACTCTCAACTAAGGTACATTCTCTGTATGAGGCTGATGATAAAGCTGATAACTTATCACAGGGCTGATGACTTATCAGAAATGTCGTCAGCCATACTTCTCTTCGAATTACTTCAGATTTTAACTCTTTTGATTCCATCCTTGTTAGTTCTCTTGCATCATAGCTTCTACTGTAAAATCAAACATAAAACAATCAAAAACAATAAAAGTTGCTTAATACTTTGCTATTGTTCTTAGTTAAAAGCCTCAAATGTGTTAGCATTAGCTCACACATCATCCATTTACTATATTGATTCAAAAAAAAAGGTGAAATTCTTGTGGTCTAACTCTTGTGAGAATAGTTTTGAAAAACTAAAAGACAATTTGACTACTGCATTGATTTTAACCCTTCCCAAGGGTACAGAAAGTTTTGTTGTGTATTGTGATGCATCCCAGGTGGGACTTGGGTGTGTAATTATACAGTATGGTAAGGTGGTGGCTTATGCATCTAGGCAGTTAAAGATGCATGAGAAGAGCTATCCCACCCATGATCTAGAGTTAGCAGCGGTGGTATTTGCTCTGAAGATTTGGTGCCATTATCTTTATGGGGTGTATATTGATATATTTATTGATCATAAAAGTTTGTAGTATGTTTTCACAAAGAAAGAACTAAATCTTAGACAGAGGCCGTGATTGGAGTTATTGAAGGATTATGACATGAGACTATATTATCACCCGAGTAAGGCCAATGTAGTAGCTGACGCCCTTAGCAAGTTATCCATGGGTAGTCTTTCTCATGTAGAGGAAAGGAGGAGGAATTTGGTGAAGGATATTTATTGACTTGCTAATTTAGGAGTTCGACTCCTAGATTTCAAATATAGAGGAGTGTTTGTACAAGAGATAGCTAAATTATCCTTATGTGCTGAGGTTAAGGAAAAACAAATTAGGGACCTCATTTTAATGCTAATCAAGGAAGATGTTGGTCAACAAAAAGTATTAGAATTTGAAATTGGAGGTGATGGGGTTTTGAGGTATCTAGACTATGTATGCCGAATATGGATGGTTTATGAGGGAGAATTCTTGATAAAGCTCACACTTCTAGGTATGCTATTCACCCTGGCTCTACTAAAATGTATCATGATCTCAAGGAAATTTATTGATAGAATAAAATAAAAAGAGATATTTCTAAATTTATGGCTAAGTGTTTGAATTATCAACAAGTTAAGGTAGAACATTTGAGGCCAGATAGCACTTTCCAAGAGATAGCCTTGCCTCTTTAGAAATGGGAGATGATCAACATGGACTTTATTACAGGACTCTTGAGATCTTGAAACCAATATGACTTCATTTGGGTGATTATTCTTCCCATTTTTTTCCAGTACGGACAAATTATTCAAGGGATTATTATGCTAAGTTTTACATTCAGGAAATAGTTCATTTGCATGGGGATGTAGTATCTATTATTTTTTATCGAGGTAAGCAATTCTCTTCTCAGTTTTGGCAGTCTTTTCAAAAGGGTTTAGGTACCCAAGTAAACCTTAGTACCATCTTCCACCTCAAATAGATGGGCAAGCGGAGTGCACCATTTAGACCTTAGAAGATATGATAAGGGCTTGCATCATAGACTTTAAGGGTAGTTGGGTGGATCATTTGTCGTTGATAGAATTTTCCTACAACAAGAGCTACCACTCTAGCATCTAGATGGCTACTTTTGAAGCACTTTATGGGAGAAGGTGTAGGTCACCAATTGGTTGGTATGATATTTTTTGGGCCTAACCTCGTTCATCAGGAGATGGAGAAAGTGAAAGTCATTAGGGTGTAACTTAAGAGAGCTCAAAGTCGCCAAAAGTCTTACGCCGATGTTAGAAGAAGAAAGTTAGAGTTTGAGGTTGATGATTGGGTATTTATAAAAGTATCCCCTATGAAAGGAGTCATGCGATTAGGAAAGAAAGGAAAACTTAGTCCATGTTACATAGGTTCTTATCATATTATGAGAAAGATCGGTGGGGTTTCTAATGAGTTAGATTTTCCCACAAGTTTAGCTTCTATTCATCCTGTATTTTATGTATCAATGCTGAAGAAATGTATTGGAGATCATTCACCTGTATTGTGTGTTAAAGAGATTGATGTGAAGGATTCCTTATCGTGTGAAGAAGAACCCATTGCTATACTAGATTGGCAGGTTAGGAAGTTAATAAGTAAAAATATAGCTTCGGTTAAAGTTTTATGGAAGAATAATAGATTTGAGAAAGTTACTTGGGAGTCAGAGCATGATATACATGCAACATACCCATCACTCTTTAGATTCATAGATGATGATATGGAATGTATTGATCATGTCTTACTCATTTTTAGTTCATATAATTCTTTAAATTGTACTGAAAGTGTCTTGAACTATTATTTAGGGATGAATGATCTCAAGAGGGGAAAATGTAATACCCCATGCTAATCTTAGCTCAGTTCAGCTTTTAGGTGCATGCATAAGTGGGTTAAGGCCTTAAAACTTTACTAAGTATCTAGGACTTAGTCATTTTCAAGATATCTAGACTTTACGGATTTTAAATCGACCATACCAACCCTTAAATATTGGTTTTTCAATTGATTCATAATTAGGGAGGTCAAAAGTATAGGTCGGGCGAGTTTTAGAATATTCATACGGGCGTAGGGTCATGTTTAGAAAATGAAAACATTGGCACCACCGGGATAAGCCCATAGCTCCCGATTTAGTTCGCTGGGATAGAGCCCACGGCGCAAGGCATACCCCGTTAATCTAAAGCCCGCATCACCTCGTGCCTTCATATGCAGCCTTTGATTTTAATTGCCCAGGAGGCTTTTGGGTCATTTCCCCTCATCTTATTTTTTCCATAACATGAATTAAGGCTTCCCGCAAGTTGCGGTACATCTTTGTATCCCCTAGATGAATAGAGTAGCGCACACCATACGCTTCTGCAAGAATTTTCCATTACCTATCACCACTTATGTGCCATAAGAATATATGCCTCCAGGTACTTCTGCAGGGTTGGGTTCTGTATAATCTATGGGTGGAGCAGATTTTGCTGAATACTAGTTGACGCAGGAGAATTTTGCAAAATTAGTGAAGCTACAAAAGAGGTTTTAGAGATAGTTAGATAAATGGGCGTCAAAATTTAAGCCTTTGTTTGATGAAATTGTAGCTGAAGGGCATTATTTGCCTCTTTTAATCAAATTGCTCCCAAGGAAACCCTTCTTCTTTTTCTCTTCAAGAAAACTAGGGAGTCAAGCTTTCTTCACCAATGAAGAAGCTTAAGGTATATGGGACTATCCTAAACTCCATGGACATGGGTTTATTGCTTTAATAAGATTTGAAGGTATATAATTATGTTTATAAAAAGGGGTTTGAAAGATCACTTTAAATAGCCGAACAATGAACTGATTTCAATCATATAGTGTTTTGGTCTTGAGATCTATTTTATGGAATTGAATTATATTCACGATATATATGTATTTTCAGTTTTGAAATTTGAATTGAGGGCATGAATAACAGAACTCTCTCTCATTATGATACCCCTTGATTTAATATGTTATGGGTTATTCAATTGCTTTTATTAAAGCATGATCCAAATATTTTACTATCATATATATGGACTTGATGTTTGATTATAAATTAAAGAGAGGGTGTTTTATTTTTTATCAATGTGATAATTGAATTTGAAAAAATTGCATGGGTTGGTATGAAGGAATTGTCCACCATGTCTTAAAATATTGAAAAGAGAGAGTTTTCGCATAAGTTTTCACATATTTAAAAATAAGAAATCTCTTGCATTGTTTAAATATTTTGGTGGTCCAATAATATGTTTTGAATGAAAAAACTACAACATTATATTATGTGTCTTATCGACTTGCATATCTTGGTATGACGATACCAAATCAGACAAATGCCATTACAGACTCAGACAAGAACAATTTACCAACTTTTCTGACTTCAGACCATTTTTTGAGAAAGATGTTTATTTTAAAGGACTAAAAAAGAGAGTTATATGACTACCCAAAGAAGGCATTTGAGTGTAAGGGCTCATTACCAGGAATCAAGTTTTGCCAATTCAGGAGACATGATTGTCTATGGCCAATGTATACTTGACCCTGAGGCACTGGTATACTAGACTAGTATATAGGACCCCTATCCTTACGGAAAACTTGGATGTGTGGGCTTGGCCGATGAGTTAATGATAGACCTATATAGCTCATGGGTACTATACTTATAGGGTGTACCATCTAGATTAGAAGTAAGATAAAGAGTGGGTCGTGATTTCAAGGAAATATTTTGAATTTCATTAAAGTATTCCCATGTGTTTTCTATTACCTTATGCTAAATTATTTAATGAAATGCTCTCACATATGTTGTATAAAAATATGTTATTTTGGATTGTTTCACATAACAGTACCTTGTGTATTAACCCCCTATATTTCAAGTTCTGAGGCTCAGTCCCATGGTCCCTCTAATCAGTAGATCGTTATCAAACATTTGGAGTTGGAGAGCCTCCCTTATTTTGTAAGTCCTTTTTCTCAAGTGTTGATTCATTTTATTTTAGTTCATGGTCTGACCGGGGTCTTTGTCATGAATTCAGACAGGTTATTATTTTCAGTTTAGTAGAGACTTCGTAGACTTGTTATAGATGTTTATAGGTTTTCAAATGGACTTATGTCCCGCATTTTTGAGTTGAAATAAATGAACTACCATGTTTCCAGTTTACTTATGTATTATTATAATAGATGGGTTATGCTTATGATGACAAGCTTGGGGGTCTCTCAGGCCTTCATGTTTTGGGATGCCCATTGCGGCCTGGGCCTCAGCACGGGTCGTAACACTACCAGATATAGAAACCATTCAAAAGCTTTAAACCATAAGTCTTATCCTTTTTCTCTGAACATTGTCTTTATTATGAGAATGGGTTGAGTGTATTGACAATGTTGAACCGTCAATCACAACTTTGTTTGATCTTCTTTAACCTAGCTTCTGGGATCTCCAATCTACTAGGGATAGTTACCACTATACTAACTTGTCCTAGGCCATAAAACTATTATTTTTGATGATCTTTCAACTCCCTCTCCAGATAGGCCTTTTTGTAACTTGATCGTACACATTATCCTTTGACTTTACATAGTCAATAATGATAATTCTACTAGAGAGTAGTTCTCTAATGGTATTATGTTTCCATGTTATATAACAAGATTTAGCATTGTACATTATGATCCCTGCCCTACCCATCACCTATGGACTATCATAGTGTATAGATACTAATGCCAAGGTTTGAGCCAATAAGGAATATCTTCCAAGAAATTTTGGAGCCATTCAACTTCTTCAATGAATTTATATAACGCGACAAAATTAGATTCCATTGTAGAGTGTGTAATAAATGTCTATTTGGACGATTTTCAAGGAACTGCTCCTCCACATAAAGCAAAAACATATCCACTCGTAGATTTTACTTCATTCGATTTGGTGATCTAATTTGTATCATTATATCCTTCAATTACTATTGGATATTTATTATAATGAAAAGCATAGTCCTGAGTACGTTTTAGATACCTCAAAACTCTTTTTACTACCATCCAATGAGTTTGATTAAGATTACTCGTGTACCAACTCAATTTGCTAATAAAACATGCTATATCTTGTCGCGTACAATTCATGATATACATCAAACTTCCTAAAACCCTTTTGTAGTCAAACTATGAGTCACTTTCACCTTCATTCTTTTGAAGTGAAAAGTTCACGTCTAATGGAGCTTGGCAATACAAAATCTAAATACTTGAACTTGTCAACTACCTTTTTAATGTAATGAGACTGTGACAATTCCAACCTTTGTGGAGTTTTATTAATTCTTATCCCTAAGATCACATCTGCAACTCCAAGGTATTTCATATCAAACTTGCTTTCAAGCAGTCATTTTGAAGCATTTATGTCAAAAATGCATCTACTATTGATCAACATTTCATCCACATACAAATAAACAATGACCTTATGATTTGGAGTGTGTTTAATGTAAACACATTTATCACATTTGTTTATCTTGAAGTCGTTTGCCAACATGGTTTGGTCAAACTTTCCATGCCATAGTTTGGGTGGTTGTTTTATTCCATAAAGTGACTTAACAAGTTTGCACACTTTCTTTTCTTTACCAAGAACCACAAAACCCTCATATTGTTCCATGTAAATTTCTTTCTCTAATTCTCCATTTAGAAATGTTGTTTTCACATTCATTTGATGGATTTCAAGACCATATACCACTTCTACGGAAACCAATATTCGAATGGATGTTATTCTTGTTACAGGCGAGTATGTATCAAAAGAATCAAGTTTTGCCTTTTATTTTTCAATAGTACCATCAACTTTTATTTTCCTTTTGAAAATCCATTTAGAACCTAAAGGTTTACTTTCTGGAGGAATATCAACCAGCTTTCAAGTATAGTTGCTCAAGATTGAATCAATCTCACTATTAACTGCCTCTTTCCAAAATCAAATGTCCAAAGACGACATCGTTTTTTAAATCTTTGAGGCTTATTTTCTTGTAGAAATATTACAAAATCTAATCCAAAGGATGTTAACATTCTTTGATAGATACTACGTCTTGGATTCTCATTATTAAGTACATTCTTTTTTGGTTTATCTCAAGGTCGTTTAGACCCTTCAGTAGACTGCTCATGTCTAATTTTACATGAATAAATGTGTACAACAAATTCAATATTATATAATTCAATCACCGCATTTTCATTGATATCCAGATGTTCAAATTTATGATATCCACTTTTAGCATATCCAATGAACATGCTTTACTACTTTTAGCATATCTAATGAACATGCAGTCCATAGTCTTAGGTTTTATTTTTACCCTTTTAGGCATAGGAACTTGGACTTTCACTAGACACCCCACACTTTAAAATATTTCAAGTTAGGTTTCATTCCTTTTTATTTTTTATATGGAATTGAATGTGTCTCACTATAAGACACTCTAGTGAGTATTCAGTTTGTTGTAAGGATAGCTTCTCCCCACAAGTTTTGCAGTAAACCCAAACTGATGAGTAAGGCATTCATCATTTCCTTTAATTTTTGATTTTTTATTTTCACAATTCCATTTGATTGAGGTGAATACATGGCAATAGTTTGATGGACAATTCCATTTTCTACACATATTTCTGCAAAAGAAGATTCATATTCTCCACCCCTATCACTTCTTATCATTTTGAGCTTTTTATCAAAATGATTTTAAATTTCATTTTACATTACCTAAACATATCTATTGCTTCATACTTACTATTTTACAAATAAACATAACAATATCTAGTACAGTCATCAATAAAAGTTATAACATACTTTTCCCAGCACGAGATGGTGTTGACTTTGTATCACAAATATCTGTATGGATTAAGTCTAAGGGATTGGAATTCCATTCAATAGACTTATATGGATTCGTCACATACTTCAATTCCACACACATTTGACATTTTGATTTATTGCACTCAAGGTTAGGCAAATCTTCTAAGTTAATCATTTTTCATAAAGTTTTGTAATTGACATGTCCTAAAAGTTTATGCCACAATTCATTTAACTCAAGCAAATAAGAAGAAACCTCAGCTTATTTTTTCAACAGCTATTACATTAAGTTTAAAAAGTTCATCATTGATGTATCCCTTTCCTACATATGTTTCATTCTTGCTTATTACAACTTTCTCCAAAACAAACACACTTAGACTCAATTTTAATGAGAAGTGTTGTCGACACTAAGTTCTTCTTAATAGTAGGAAGATAGAGAAGATTGTTGAGAGTCAACATCTTAGCAGAAGTCATTTTTAGGAATATCTTCCTACTTTCTTCAACCTTAGTTATTGCATTATTTCATATTAAGACCACTTCTTTAGGACCAGTGGTATCAGAAGTAGTAAAACTTCTTTTTCCACACAAACAAATTTAAGATCATGAATCAAACCACCATTCATTTGGATATCCAACTAGATTGCTATCGGAGATCATATCACATAGATTCTCAATCTTTCCCATTATTTCTAACATATTTATATGATCTCTTTTATTTTTCTTATTCAGAACTTGACTATTTAGAGTTTTGAGGCCAACAACAATAGCACCCAATATTTTTGGGCTAAAATTTAAACCCGTCCTTCGTGTGCATATAGAGCCAAAACCCAATAATTTCTATCTAAATATGAGGGGTTATCATTTATCTAGTATGGGAACATCCTTGGATATTAATTAAAGTCTCAAAAATCTCCTAGCTTAAAGTTGAGTTGAGAACTTTCCAACCTATTGAATTTAGTTTATGATTTTACTTGGTTCAACATTCAATAACTATTACTCTTAAAATATAACGAGTTATGCATCCCACTATATATCAACTTAAATCCCTTCGAGTCCTATTTCCAACACAATCGAATGTTCGTCAATTCGAGTTTGAAGTCAAAAGTTATATGTATTTTAATGAGATACTATCCAGGGTGCGTGATTGGGATCATGAGGAAATATTGGTGTATCGCATTTGGGATCACAAGGCAAATCTAGTGCTGCGCGTTTATGGTCGCAGTGCGACCCTTACTTCCCAGACGTTAAAATATGTTTTTCCCATATTAAATCAAAGGCAAAATGGTCCTTTTCCAAACCATAAATTCACCAATCCATTTTAAAACCCAAAAGTCATCCTAAACTAGTAGAAGGCTCTCAAAACTACTCATCCTCTTTCTCCCAAGAACATCAAGAAGGATTTCTTAATTCCAAGGCTTGTAGGTTCAAATTCTCCCATCTTCTTCAAGGCTTCTCTTCAATTAAGGCATGTATCTCTTCCCTAAAACTTGTTTTGATAAAAGCATGTGTTTAAACTTGTAATCCAAGTGATTAATTATTGGTTTTAAATTTGGGTTGAGGACTTTTGGATGTTAATGGTTGAATTGCTTTTTCCATGGCTTCTATAGATCATTCATACTTTGACTAGATAGTTTTAAAACTAATTGGGTGCATGGATGTGCGGATTGGAAAGGGGTATAGAATCCCCCTAAATTGATCTGATAAACTTATGGGGGTTTTGGTTTCCTTACTTTTATGGATTTTGGTAATTTAATTGGTAATGACCTTAACCCAACCTTATGAAATTTGCTTTAAAACATAGATATATGCATATTGAAAACAAATTTGAACTATTGCATTGCATAAAACGCTAATGGAGTGCAAATGGCTTTGAAAGGCCTTAATAGACATGACTTGATTCTAATTGTAGCATGGAGGTCGTGGATTCCCCCAAGTAGATGGTCAATAAAAATAGCATTATGATGTTAGCTTGCAAGCAAAATTGGTATGACGGTACCAACGGTATGTGCCTTAATTGATGGTCTTTATTTTAATGAATGGGAATGTGTGAATGTTTTAATTTGGGCTTAAATGGGGTTTTTTATATCATCATTGAAGGTGGAGGTCCTAGGGGCACAATCGTGCTTAAGGTATGTGTTTTCCTTATCATCTTTATTTTCTGACTTTCTGAAAGAAAAATAGTGGTTGTGCTTCGATCTTAGAATTGAGCTAAGGGATGACTTGACTTATCATTCAGGATTGAATGATCCTAGGGGGGTAATGTAACACCACATATTTTAATCCTCTTAAAATTTCTTGAGTTTGGAGCTCTCTACTCAAACTGCGGCTCACCTAATGAGTCGTAAGGTCTCCTTACAAGTCGCAGTGCTCAAATCGTAGGATGACCAGTGAGGGTCTCATATTTTTTTGTTGTGACTATGACTTGGATGTCATGATTTGAATGACTCTTTACGAGTCATAGGGCACTTCCCATAGTCAAACCAGTGTAAGTGCCTACTTTCACTATTGTGGTTACGACTAGGACCCGACAAGTCGTAAGGTCCATGTATAAGTCGTATAGTACGAATCATAGAGTCAGCAAGAGGGATGCCTTGGGACACTAACCAAACTACGATTCTAGGGTATGACTCGTAGTTAGTTGTTACGAGTTGTAACGTGACCAATAACGACTGGCCAACAAATATTTAGTGTTTTATTAAGGGTACTTTGGATATTTTCTCTTTTCCCCAATTATAACCCACGATGTTAAAAACCTTTTGGGACCCCATTGTCATCTAAAAATATAATCAAACGCACTCTTAAACCCTCTCAAATCCCTAAGTCAATATCAAGCTAGGGTTTATCAAGGTTGATCATTTAGAGCTTCCAAGTGGTGATTTCTTTCCATAATTGTGATACTTTCAGGCATGTACCTCTCTTCTTAAACTTGTTTTACTTAAATTATGTGTTTAAATGGTTAATCATGTGGATTTTAATATGGATTTTGATTTGGGTTTGGGGTTTTAGAAGGATTGTTACTTGATTTGAATTCTCATGGTTTTAATGCCAGTGTTCATGTTTAATTTTTATGAATTTTGGAACCTGTTGTGGTGCATGGGTATGGTAAATGGAATGGGGATCGCAGTATTCCACTAAATTGATGATTTTCGTTTGGAATTTTGTTTTGGAAATTATTTTTTCTCAACCCACTTGCATAATTGGATTTGAAATATGTTTAATCACATGATTTGTCTTATTTGCCTAAATTATTGCATTGCATAAATGGTTAAATGGATAAAAAGGATTTTGAAGGTCTTGATGGCCATGTTTTTTATTTTAAATTGGATTTAATGAACAAAGGGAGTCATGGAATTTCCCAACCTTGATTTAAAGAACAAAGGGGGTCGTGGTATTTCCCCAGGTTGATGAAATTAGTATGGCATAATTATAAGCTTGCAAGCGTAATGGTATGAAGATACATGTGGTTGATGCCTTAATGGATAATTCATTGGTTAAATAGATGGGTTATGTGAAACTTATTTTAATTGGGCTTAAAAGAGTTTTTGTATCTCATCGTGTAAAGTGAAGCTCCTGAGGGGACCGATACTGGAAATCACATTTGCCGGTGTGAAGGTCTTTATGACCATGTTTATGGTTCACACTTATGTTATTTTATATTGGTTGAGGTCGAGGTATTCCTTGGCTCATCCTTAGATTTTCCTATTTTGTGCAGCTAACACGCACTGGGACCTTTTCAGCAGGGAAAGTTGAACCCCTATAGCCCTTGGGTGCCCTTAGGATAGTTAGAGCTGCATAGTCTAGGTTAATATATATATATATATATATATATATATATATTTGTGTATATATGTATGCATGTATATGAACATTAGACTTGGCATTATTTTTTCCTTACCCTGAGTTATATGCTAGCACTTACCCCGCTATTAGTCTTTATAGGTTGTATCCCCATGCGATGCAGGGAAGATAGACACTTTTGCTTTTCCTTGTGCAGTGCTAGGTGATTTTTGGATAGATCATGATTCAACTTGAAGTGGTAAGCTTCCATACTTCAGAAGACCCTTATTTCATATTTTGGTTTCATTTTATTTCAAACTGTTCCCTTTCGTACTCATTTTGGCTATGGCCTAGGGCATGTTCCAAAATAGGTTGACTTTTTGTTATTAGAGGCTTTGTGGATTACTTTGGATTGGATTGGATGTCAAAGTTATTAGATTTCTTTATGAGTTAGTTGAGTTGCCTATCTTGTTTTATGTTTGAAACTCAGTTCTATATTGTTATATGTTTGAAATTCACCCATTTCTAGGTGTATTATGTTCTATTTGACAAGGCAAAAGGGGTGGTCTCCTGTCATTGACAGGCTTGAGATACCTGATGTGGGGTGTATTTATGCATTCTAGTGTTTCTATTCTAGCCTATTTTGCCTTTTTTTTAGGATAATTCATGTGCTTAATCTGATTATAATGATATAAATATGCATCTAAGTTTCCATGTAAGTGTTTCCAATGTTTAAAGGAGTTTTCACATGAGTTTTGATTCAAATTGATCATTTAGAAGTCAACCGAGAAAACTAGTGTGACTAGCTTGAGCTAGGAGTTTGTCTAGTCTATCTTGTTGGGTTCTAATGTGTTTAATGAGTTCCTAATGTTATTATTATGTATTTATATGTGGAAAAACTTAGTCATAATGTTCAAGGGTCAATTGGATCAAGACAAGAGTCAAACAACAAGTTAAAAATCAAAGTAAAATTAGCCTATGCTTTGCTTGTGTTTCTATTTCGTCGTGTTGGATGTTGTGTTGTTTTGAGCTCTAAATTGTTGTGTTTAATACTATAGAATGCTTGATGAATTTATTGTGATAATAAATGAAGGATATACAAGCTTCAAATCAACTCAAAACAACTCAAAAACACTCGGAATGGATCAACAAAAGTACAATACATAACTTGGTGCAATTTAGACACCTTAAATGTATTAGGCACGTGAGAGCAGTATAATTGTCCA
This sequence comes from Capsicum annuum, assembly GCF_002878395.1. Classification (NCBI taxonomy): domain Eukaryota; kingdom Viridiplantae; phylum Streptophyta; class Magnoliopsida; order Solanales; family Solanaceae; genus Capsicum; species Capsicum annuum. The sequence goes on along the minus strand of NC_061122.1, from coordinate 97,867,130 downwards.
TTTGGTGTGTTCTATGCTTCAAAATCTTTAGAAGGGACCCAAAATAGTGAACCCTCGTAATTAAGGTATGTCGTAACGTCCACACCCATTTTAAAGCCTCGTAACGCAACCTATACTCTCGTTTCTAGCCTACGCGTCATGAATTTCACTCCTGTTTGCACAACTCGCGATGCGAGGTCCACTTTAAACACGGCCAAGAATGCTAATTGAGTCCTACATGGCTTGGGACTTCTTGGATGCTATAAATACATCTTCATAAACATTATTATTCATCTGGGGACATCATAGAACATCAAGGAAGCTTCTACAACTTCATAACCTAGGTTTTTATTGTTTTAATTTAGTTCATTTATGTCCTTAGTTGCTGATTACAACATTGTGATTATGATTATGACTCTGCGTGGATAAACGCCCTCTTTCTAGGTTTGAAGCCTAGAACATGAGAATTATTTTTTGAATTAAGTTCGTTTGATTTGCTTATCACTATTAGTTGTTTGTTTATTCTTACTATAACTATTTTAAGGATTCACGACCCTTAGAATACATCCATTGTCAGTTTTGTGAACTCGAGAGAGGGAATACGGAGATAGAACATGGGAATAAACAAAGTATGGTTTGTGTTTCTTTATGAAATAAGGAATTCAAATTAGTATGTAGGATAGGGATATACTTAGATGTCTTACTTAATTCAGGTGTAGGAAGATATTAGTTAAGAACTTAAGTGAACTATTACATCCCCGCTCAATGATGTAGTTGTAAGGTTCAATTAGGTAAAAGATTAGAGGTTAGGAAACCATAATCTTGCAATTAACCCTGGGAATTAACAACCAAGACAAGCAAGTTATGGAATGAAATTCAATAACATAGTATGATTGTTCAAAGTGTTTTAACCCTGGGCTTTTTTCCATTGATTGTCTCAAGAATTTTAAATTACGCATTATTTACATTATTTTTAATTTACAAAATTCAAAATACTCTTTTTGGTTACTCTTTCATCAATTAAATCTGAATTGTGAACTAGAATTAAATCGTTGTTAAATCAAGTCTCTGTGGGATCGATACTTGGCTTCTTGAAGGCCATTTTACTACTTAATAAGATCACGTACACTTGCGTTTGTGCTTCGGTGTTCTCATGTTTTTGGCGCCTTTATCGGGGATTTATAATTTGGCATTTGTTTATTTTAGTTCTACATTTAGATTTATTTGGTGTTTTTATGCTTGATCTTGGTTTTTTTTTGCAGGAAACAGGTTTACAAAGTAATAAGCTGGCAAGGGATCGGGACTTGGTTGAACCTTACCTAGAATCCGAGGAACTTTACCATCAACGAATGTGAGAAGCAATCCTTCACCCCTAAATTCTGCAAATTCAATAAGTTCAAGAGAATCCTGCTACTATGGTTGAACAACAAGCACGTAGGACAGTTAGGGAAGTGACAGTCCCACTTCCAACAAACTTGACTTCCTCAATTCAAAGACTGGCAGCTGGGGGGAATTTCGAGCTAAAACACAATATGGTGCAATTTCTTATTAGTAGTGGACAATTTGCAGGGCTTTCACACGAGGATTCGTAAGTCAACTTGCAGAATTTTATTGACCTTACAGAAACATTCATTCCAACATGTGTGTCTAGAGATTATGTGAGGCTAATACTATTTCCCCATTCACTATTGGGAGAAGCAAAGAGGTTCTTGAATGCGGAGCCGGAGAATTCAATCATAACATGGGACGACTTTGCCCGAAAATTCCTCATTAGGTTTTTCCCTTCTATCAAGACTGGGAGACTTCGTAGTGAGATAGTGAGTTTCAAGCAAAAGCCAAACAAAAATCCTTATCATGCATGGTAACACTTCAAGGATCTTCTTCGGGATTGTCCACATCACCAACAGTCGAATGAGGTACTCGCTCACACTTTTGTAGAAATGCTTGATCACAATACAAAAATTTTGCTAGATTCAACCATAGTTGGTCAAGCATTACTGCTAATTTATGATGAATTGTACATATTGCTGAACTGAATTGCACAAGGAAATTCTGAGTGGCATTCATATTCTAGAAGTTCCATAAAAAGAATTGCGGGTGTATTAGAGGTGGACCAATTCACAGCCTTATCAGCACAGGTTTCTACATTATAGAATTTGATCAATACATTATTTAGAAGCATAAAATTGGGAGCAGCACAAACTATAGCCACAGCCAATGTCATCCAACAAGTTGCAAGTTGGTGTGAGGTATGCAAAAATAGTGGTCATGCAGAGACCATTGTGCTTCAAATCCAAAGTCTATGATATATGTAGGTGATTCTCAAAGGTCGAATTATGGTAATGCCTATAACATGAAGTGGCAAATTCAACAACTAAATCAACCATGGAACGACCCACAGCCACAGACCCAATCAAATCAGTCAACAAGCAACATGGAAGAGATGTTGAAACAACTCTTAACTGGTAAAGCACAATTGTTTATAGATATGAAAAGTTAGAATGCAGAATTATAGAATCAGTAAGCATCTACAAGAAGTTTAGAGTTGCAAGTAGGGAAATTATCACAGGCAATGAATACTAGACCACAAGGTGGGTTGCCAACAGATAGAAAAAATCTAAAGCAGGCTATGGAAATTACCTTGAGGAGCGGTAAGGGGCTTCAAAGAGAACCTTCCAAGGAAACAAAGGAGGTAGATGCTGATGTGGTAACCCAACAGGTAAATGACATAGTTGATAAAAAATCAAGAAAGTCTGAGTACTTGAAAGAAAAAGTTGCCGCAAAAGAAGTGAAGAAGATGTTGCCCCTACCCTTCCCTCAGAAGCCCATAAAAGTGAAAGAGGATGCCAAGTATGTTAAGTACTTGAGAGATGTGGAGGCGAATAAGGTAAAATTATAGGATGTGGGAGCAAGAACACTCACTGAAGAGTGTAGAGCTGTGATGACGTAGAAAATTCCCAAGAAATTGAGAGATCAGGGGAGGTTTACTATACCTATTCAAATTGGGAACAAAATGGTCCACGCATTGAGTAACTTAAGGGTGAGCATAAATGTGATACCCCTATTATTGTTTAAAACATTGGGCTTGGGAGAGCCTAGATCGACACATATGGTTATACAGCTCACAGACTGATCCTAATATATCCAGAAGGAATAATTGAGGATGTCCTCATAAAGATTGGAAAATTCATTATACCTGTTAACTTTTTTGTTCTTGAATTTAAGGCAGATGAACAGGTACCAATTATTCTGGGACATCCATTCTTAGCAACTGGAGGGGCCTTGATTGATTAAAGTAGATGATGAAGAGGTGGTATTTGATGTTTACAAAACACCTATCATAAATTCTCAAATTAAAGATTAGTGTGTGGTCAATGTTATTGAAGGGGAAAAGTGTGGGGTGATTAATCTACCAAAGACCTCTTCAGATTACCTGATTGAGTAGCCCAAGTTGAATCCACCATTTCCTAACATGATAAAGGTTGAAGTGAAGAGATATGTTGACCTTGAAAGTGCAAACTCAAGAGATCAAAAACGAATGGAAAAAAATAACTCCCAAAAAGGAGTAAAAGGGTGAAGAGATATGGTTAAGTTGATATGGGTCGTGCCGCGACACTAAATTAGGCACTTCTTGGGAGGTAACCCAAGGTAAGTAGGTTTTATTTTCAATCGTTAGTCTTTATTTCATGTAGTTTTTGTTTTCGGTTGAGTCACGGGTTAATGGAAAGTCTGAGTACTATAAACTTGAGCTAAGGAGCATGGGAAAGATGTAGTGTGGTGTCTCATGGATCTCCTTTATGTGAAGATGCTACTATCTACACCTAGAGGCCTCGGAGAGTATTTCTATGTTGTACTTTTAAATTCACTTTGGGGACAAAGTAGATTTTTAAGTGTGGGGTGGGGAAATTCCCAAATTTTGGCTCAATTAAAAAAAATTAAATTAGGAATAAGTGATATATTCTTGTTAGTGCTATTTTTTGTTACATTATTCAAATAGGTTTGTTTGGTAAAAGCATGTTGATTGAGTAAATTGCCACTTTTTGAGACTCTTAGGCTCATGTTTTTGACTCTTGTATTTGTTGGCTTAAATTTGAATTTGTGTTATTGTTTGGTTGGGTGTCTATGTTGATCCTATTGAAATGAGCATGTATTGTGTGTGTGTGAGAATTTTGTATATTCCTTGTTGCATGTGATGTCTAGAACTTTCCCAGTATGTGTGTGTGAAGTGAAATAAAGAATGTGGGTTTAGGAGAAAATGTTTGATGAATGTGGGTGACTTGTATGACATCCTTGACTTAATAATAAGCATGATTTTCCAACTAAGTGAGTCAATTCTTGAGGCTAGGATGTTTTAGAGTAGCGTTCATGAGCTTTCAATTGTGTAAATAACAATATTAGTGTAGAAAGTTGCATTCTATGTAGTCATTATAGTACTAGCTTGATGTAATACCCCAGAAAATTTTCTTCTTAAAGATTTCATGAGAAACGTATCGAGTTCTACAATTTAGAGCGACCCATAAATTTTTTGTGTAGTATTTCTAATACTTTCACCTACCATTACGTAGAGTATCAAATAAGTTTTCCAACAATATGTAGATCATGGAAAACGGACACTCGAGCGATGAGTTACGACCATTCCGATCGAACTACGACCATTCCGATCGAACTGTGAATAGTAAAACGTGCAGAAAAAAAGTACTGAGGCCTAGCGTATTTTTACTCCAACTTTAAACAATCATAACTCCTTTTACATAATGATCTGGGTGATCTACTATAATCAACGGAAAGCTCTGTGAGTCCTTTTTCCAATGAAATTGGTTTTATCCAATTTGTCTATCGGAGCAAAAAGTTGTGGTCGATCTACTTCAGCCTATCAAAAGTAAATTTTGAATCAACTTCAAACGATCATAACTCCTCGTACACAATGATCTGGGTGAGATACTATATATCAACGGAAAGATATGAGAGTCCCTTTTCTAATGAAATTGGTTTCATCCAATTTGGATATTGGAGTAAAACATTATGGTTGATCTACTTCAAACTATCAAAACAGTCCACCAAAGGACAGAATCGAGAATTATTTGATTTTTAGGGGTATTTTGGTCATTCTCCCTCACCCAAAATCCATCCAAACCCTATATTAAAGCCTATTGGAAGTATTATATGTTATATCTCATCAAATTCCCTCAAAAAGAAAACCCTAAGCTTCTACATCCAACTTCAAGAACCTCCAAAGTTCACCATTAATTCTGTAAATTTATTCAAGATTCCAAGTTCCTAGTTCAAGAACTTCAAGAACCTCCAAAGTTCACCATTAATTCTGCAAATTTATTCGAGATTCCAAGTTCTTAGTTCAAGAACAACAAGAACCATCATTAAAAGGCACGATTAACATCTCAAAAATGAGTATCGATCTAAAGTTCATCATTCAAGGTATGTGAGGTTTTTCAATAAGAACTCTCTTTCATTCTTGTGCCCAAAAGTAATTTTCTTTACAAAGGCATGACTTTTATTTGATTTTTATGAATTTGAAGCATGAACCCATATCTTATGATGATTATTATGAAATACTGATGTTTATGATTTTAAAAGATGAATTTACATGTGTGGTGATATAAAGCATGAATCTTGAATGATATTTATCATGATTTTGATATTTGGGTCATGAATCCCCATTGGAAATTGTGTTTCTTTTAGAAAGTGTGTGTTATAAGCACGTTGATGTGGAATATTTGAGATATTTTGAATGATTTGACCTTTTGATTGTGAATGAGTTATTTTGAAATCGACTGTGCAAGAAATCCACATTTTTATTGATTATGATAAAGGGGTAGCAAATTGGCTCCCTATGAAAATTGTTGAAGTGTTTATTGTAGATTTTCTTTAATGTGAGCCTGAGGCTGATTTAAATTTCTGAGGTAAGTTCGAGAGTAATATTTAGCATCGAGTGGAAGGTATAACGTCACCTTACTTTTCTAGAACTGCGTGCCCCCATAGGATATGAGCCTGAGGCTAATTTATATAGTGATCACTAGTGTTTTTGAATTGATACTAGAAGTCCTACTCCGATGGCAAGGATAGGACGGCTCTCCCTAACGTGGGTTGTACGTTGGACTCCATGTAGCTCACATGGTTTATGTCGGTTATAGGATCTCCCAGTGTGTGTGTGTTTTCTTGTGTCTATGGTGAATAGTGAAGTGATTTGAAAGTGGAATTGTGAAAGTTATTATTTCAAAAGATTTAAATGATATTTACATTATGAGAATTGATATTCTTGATGAACTAAAAGTGATTGACAAATTATATGATGACTCATATGTGTTATTGTACTTATTTCATCCTCTCATGATTTAGATGATTTAATTCAATCTAAGTGAGTCATCTATATTAGCATGCATAATCTTATAAACTGTGATGATATTAAGATATTATTTTATATATGCATTGCACCCCCATATGCTCAGTACTTTTCCATGGTACTGACCCACATATTCGTATGTGGGCTACATCTTCTCGGAATGTAGGTACAAGGTATAGTTGTACCTTCAGATCCAGTCAGTTCGTGGTATCCAGTCAGCAGGTGATGAGTCCTTTGAATTCAAGGGCTTGGGTTAGTTATACAGAGTTTATAGTGTTGTATTTTCTTTATTCAGTCGTATTGAGTTGGGGTAGTCGGAAGTCATGACCTGGCTACCTACAGTCAGTACTAGTAGAGGCTTCATAGACAGTCAGTAGAAGTTAATGTATTTTGTTTCAATTTTGGTTATAAAGGCAGAATTATAATCATGTAAAATTCCATTTTTGTATCGATCAGATTTAAAAAAGAGTTAATTTCTGCTGATTTGTATGGATTTGTATTTTTATTCAGTTGCTTATGAGTTATGCCAGTAGAAGGGTTAGCTTGGGGTCACTTGTGACCTTAAGCTCCGTTTGACATCTCGGGACCCAATTTTGGGGCATTACAAACTTGGTATCAGAGCACAGAGTTCAAGTGTCCTAGGGTGTCTATGAAGTTGTGTCTAGTAGATTCATGTGGAATAGTACGAAGACGTTTGTACTTTTCTTCGAGAAGCTACAGGGAATTTAGGAAATATTTCCCTTCTATCAAGTCTAAGATCGTGCTATAAAAAGGTTCTCCAAGAAGCTTATATAGATTCTCATCTTACTCTATTCTGGCCAACTCTGCCTCATTTTCAAGGTATAAGAAATAGTTAAGCTTAATTCTCTGTAGATAGTTATGGGATTGTAAGAGAGATAGAAAGTATCCTGTCAGTGCTTTTTGAGTTCCAAAGATTGAAGTACTTTATTCATGTTCATAAAAGTCGTGAACTAAGCCTAGGTTAGATGTGCTTTCAGATTCCTCCTCAGAATCTATAATGTTAATCTATACTTCTCCTTCTATGTATTATTTTTGAGATAACATGATTCGCAAGCTCCAGTTCTTCCCCAGGTAATGCTTCTATATTTTGTAGAAGAAATTTCAAAAGTTACACAAAGGGCTTGAGAGGAGCTCTCTAGTGTGTTAAGTTCCTTAAGTTAAAAGTTATGCCCTCATTTTTATGAGTTATTTAATTAAGACAGAGTAAGGTGTATTCTTAGATCATTGAATGTTGTGTGTCAAGTTTCTATCTCTTGTATTATGTAATCTTGTTATCATTATGTTTGTGAAAAATCAAAGTCTAGTGAAGCCATGTGGGGCCTATTTCGATTCACTAGCAAAGTTACTTTGTTATTCATATAACTTTCTTAATCAAAACACAAAACCAAAGTCTAGTGAAGCTGTGTGAGACCTATTTCGATCCACTAGCAACATGTAGTTCACCTTGCTCCTTGTGCTGGCTGAAAATGTGGGATGTGGAGGTGTAGTAGTAAGAAGGATGGTAAGTGTGATTTTTTGAGGATAAGTATAGCGAAATCCCCTTTTGCATGTAATTGGGTTAATAGGAAGTAATATAGTTTTTTCAAGGTATGAAATGGGTGTTGACAAGTATTTGTATGACAGAGAGTATAGGTTAGTGATGGAAGTACTCGGTGGGTAAGTGTTGTTTATCTAGGCGCTCTCCAGATTGCAAGAGGAAGTTAGGTTAAGACGTAGAGAGCTATGAACTAAGTTAAGTTGTGTATGAAGGATAGATAGTAGTGACGGGTGAAAGAAGGATGCGTTAATGGATTGTGAATAAGATAAGTTATATGATTATGACCAATTATTATTGTTTTGAAGTTTAAATAGGCTAGCATTTGTTGAGGATTGTTTTATAGTTTCTAAGTGGAAATTTTGTGAAAAATTTTTTAAGTTATATTGTGTGCTAAAAGTTAAGTTTAAATGATTGGTGATCGTGAAGGTGACTATGATGATTTCTTGATTAATGGTATTAGTTGTTAGGAAGTGATCTAGTAGGCTTGAATAGTGGATATAGGAGCCTAAGTTTAATTGATTCGTGATTAAGTTTGATGTTGTGTTTATGATGAGAAAGTTCACCCAAGATACTATGGGACTGCTTTAATTTCGAGGATTAGTGTATGACTGTAATGGTTGAGCTTCTTAGATGTGATTTTGATTCTTATGGTTTAGAAATATAAGTTTACAAGCGTGATTTTAATAAGCGATGATAGAGGTAGTGTGGTCCGTTAAGGAAGAGAAAAATTTGAGTTGAGCGTTAGACTCTAAGATTTAAATTCCGAAGTTGAGCTGAAAGCGTTGAAGCTCTAGATGGTGTATGCTTATTTTGAGCTAAGTGGGAATGTGAAGTAAGATTGAGATTAAGCTTTCATGTATATTGTGGTTAGTTGAAGTTTTAAGTGGTTATCTTGAGGGATTGTGGTGTACATGTTTCAGATTCTGAAAGCTAGTTATGCTTCAATTCGTAAACTTCTACTAAACGATCTTTATTTTCCAAGTATTCCAGCCCAGTCAATCAGAATCGTATAGTGTACCTTCTCATTTATCATTCATCATGTTATCCAAGGATCTTAGGAATGAAATCATTTCCATACAGAGCATCTCAGTAGTTACGAGTATACCTCTGTTCGTGCGTCATGCATATGAGCTAATTCATAGGTGCCCCGTGCACAGTCTTAGTGAACTTGTGAAATAAGTGTTGTAGAGGAACATAGAGTCCCAAGGGGGAGATACCCCGTGACTTCTTAAAGCTTCTGTGTTTTAAACACATCTAGTTCATTCTCAATTTCTCATTATGAGCCTTGAATTGGCTATTGTTGCATACGCATTCATATATTCCAGAGTCAGTTCAGCTAGATATTTATGCGTCAGATATGTATGTTCAGTATGAGGACTAGGAAACTGTAATTCCAATCATGCCGATATGTCTCAGATGTTTGCGTCCCTTAAGAAGGTCAGTTGATTAGTTCTTTTATCCTATCAAGAGACATTCGAGGAGGAATGTTTCCAAGGGGGAGATAACGTAGTACCCCGGAAAATTTTCTTCGTAAAGATTTTGAGAGAAATGAATCGAGTTTTACGCTTTAGAGCAATCCATAAATTTTTTGTGTAGTATTTCTAAGACTTTGACCTACCATTACGTAGATTATCGAATAATCTTTCCAACGATATGTATATCATCAAAAACGGACACTCGAGCGATGAGTTACAACCATTCCGATCGAACTATGAACAGTAAAACGTGCAGGAAAAAAAAGTACTGAGGCCTGGCATATTTTTTCTCCAACTTTAAAAGATAATAACTCCTTGTACATAATGAACTGGGTGATCTACTATATATCCGGAAAGCTCTGCAAGTTCTCTTTCTAATGAAATTAGTTTCATCCAATTTGTCTATCGGAGCAAAAAGTTATGGTCGATCTACTTCAACCTATCAAAAGTGAATTTTTGGATCAACTTCAAACAATAATAACTCCTCATACACAATGATTTGGGTGAGATACTATATATCAACGGAAAGATATGAGAGTCCTCTTTCTAATGAAATTAATTTCATCCAAATTAGATATCGGAGTAAAACATTATCGTTGATCTACTTCAGACTATCAAAACAGTCCACCAAAGGACAAATTCGAGAATTATTTGATTTTTAGGGGCGTTTTGGTCATTTTTCCTCACCTAAAATCCATCCAAACCCTATATTAAAGCCTATTAGAAGAATTATATGTTATATTTCATCAAATTCCCTCAAAAAGAAAACCCTAAGCTCCTACATCCAACTTCAAGAACCTCCAAAATTCACCATTAATTCTGTAAATTTATTCAAGATTCCAAGTTCCTAGTTCAAGAACTTCAAGAACCTCCAAAGTTCACCATTAATTTTGCAAATTTATTCGAGATTCCAAGTTCTTAGTTCAAGAACAACAAGAACCATCATTAAAAGGCACGATTAACATCTCAAAAATGAGTATCGATCTAAAGTTCATCATTCAAGGTATGTGAGGTTTTTCAATAAGAACTCTCTTTCATTCTTGTGCCCAAAAGTAATTTTCTTTACAAAGTCATGATTTTTATTTGATTTTTATGAATTTGAAGCATGAACCTATATCTTATGATGATTATTACGAAATACTAATGTTTATGATTTTAAAAGATGAATTTACATGTGTGGTGATATAAAGCATGAATCTTGAATGATATTTATCATGGTTTTAATATTTGGGTCATGAATCCCCATCGGAAATTGTGTTTTTTTTTTTGAGAAAGTGTGTGTTATAAGCACGTTGATGTGGAATATTTGAGATATTTTGAATGATTTGACCTTTTGATTGTGAATGAGTTATTTTGAAATCGACTGTGAAAGAAATCCACGTTTTTATTGATTATGATAAAGGGGTAGCAAATTGGCTCCCTATGAAAATTGTTGAAGTGTTTATTGTGGATTTTCTTTAATGTGAGCCTGAGGCTGATTTAAATTTCTGAGGTAAGTTCTAGAGTAATATTTAGCATCGAGTGGAAGGTATAACGTGACCTTACTTTTCTAGAACTGTGTGCCCCCATAGGATATGAGCCTGAGGCTAATTTATATAGTGATCACTAGTGTTTTTGAATTGATACTAGAAGTCCTACTCCGATGGCAAGGATAGGACGGCTCTCCCTAACGTGGGTTGTACGTTGGACTCCATGTAGCTCACATGGTTTATGTCGGTTATAGGATCTCCCAGTGTGTGTGTGTTTTCTTTTGTCTATGGTGAATAGTGAAGTGATTTGAAAGTGGAATTGTGAAAGTTATTATTTCAAAAGATTTAAATGATATTTACATTATGAGAATTCATATTCTTGATGAACTAAAAGTGATTGACAAATTATATGACGACTCACATGTGTTATGGTACTTACTTCATCCTCTCATGATTTTGATGATTTAATTCGAGCTAAGTGAGTCATCTATATCAGCATGCATAATTTTATAAACTGTGATGATATTAAGATATTATTTTATATATGCATTGCACCCCCATATGCTCGGTACTTTTCCATGGTACTGACCCACATATTCGTATGTGGGCTACATTTTCTCAAAATGTAGGCACAAGGTATAGTTGTACCTTCAAATCCAGTCAGTTCGTGGTATCCATTCAGCAGGTGATGATTCCTTTTGATTCAAGGGCTTGGGTTAGTTATGCAAAGTTTATAGTGTTGTATTTTCTTTATTCAGTCGTATTGAGTTGGGGTAGTCAGGAGTCATGACCCGGCTACCTATAGTCAGTACTAGTAGAGGCTTCATAGACAGTCAGTAGAAGTTGATGTATTTTGTTTTAATTTTGGTTGTAAAGGCAGAATTGTAATCCTGTAAAATTCTATTTTTGGATCGATCAGATTCAAAAAAGAGTTAATTTCTGCTGATTTGTATGGATTTGTATTTTTATTCAGTTGCTTATGAGTTATGCCAGTAGAAGGGTTAGCTTTGGGTCACTTATGACCTTAAGTATCGTGTCACGTCTCGAGACCTAATTTCGGGGTGTTACACTCGAATGTCTTGCATTTAGTAGAAGTGTATAGCCTTCTTATCTTATGATGCTTAGATTTAGGATTTGTTTGAGGATGACGAAGGCTTTAGGTGTGGGGTGGAGATGTTAGGTGTATTTATGCATTTTAGTGTTACTATTCTAGCCTATCTAGCCTTGTTTTGAGGATAATTCATGTGCTTAATGTGTTGATAATGAGATAAATGTTCATCTAAGTGTCCATGTATATTTTTACAATGTTTAAAGGTGTTTTCACATGAGTTTTGATTTAAATTGATAATTTAGAAGTCAACTGAGAAAACTAGTGTGACTAGCTTTAGCTAGGTGTTTGTCTAGTCTATCGTGTTGGGTTACAACTTTTTTAATGAGCTCCTAAGGTTTTATTATGTATTTATATGTGAAAAACTTAGTCATAATGTTCAAGGGTCAATTGGATCAAGAAAAGAGTCAAAACAACAATTTAAAAATAAAAGTGAAATTAGTCTATGCTTAGCTCATGTTTCTATTTCATCGTATTGGATATTATGTTTTTTTAGCTCTAAATTGTTGTGTTTAATGCTATAATATGCTTTCTGAATGGATTATGATGATATATCAAGGATATACAAGTTTTAAATCAAGTGGAAACAACTCAAAAAGGCTCGGAATGGATCAACAAAAGTACAATACACAACTTGGGTGCAATTTAGATACCTGAAATATCATGGGCATGTGATAGCATTAATATTTTCCATTTGGTGCGTGCTATGATTCAAAATATTCATAAGGGACCCAAAATAGTGACCCCTTGCAATGAGGGTGAGTTGAGATATCCACACCTATTTTTAATCCTCCTGACGCGACCTACATTTTGATTTTTCAGCCTGTGCGTCGCGACTTTCACTCCCATTTGCACAACTCACAACGCAAGGTCCACTTTATACATGGACAAGAATTATAATTGTGTCCTACATAGCTTGGGACTACTTGGATTCTATAAATACATCTTCGTAAACATTATTATTCATCTGTGGACGTCATAGAACATCAAGGAGGCTGCTATAACTTCATAACTTAGGTTCTTATTGTTTTACTTCAGTTCATTCACGTCCTTAGTCATTGATTACAACATTATGATTACGATTATGACTATGTGTGTCTAAACGCCCTCTGTCTGGGGTTGAAGCAAAGAACATGAGTATTATTGTTTTGACTTAAGTTCGTTTGATTTTCTTATCTCTATTGCTTGTTAGTTTATTCTTATGATAACTATTTTAAGGATTCACAACCCTTAGAATACATCCATTGTCAATTTTGTGAAATCGAGAGAGGGAATAGGGAGATAGAACATGGGAATAAACAACGTATGGTTTGTGTTTCTTTATGAAATAAGGAATTCAAATTAATATCTAGGACAGGGATATACTTAGATGCCTTACTTGATTCATGTGTAGGATGATATTTGTTAAGCACTTAAGTGAACTATTACATCCTTGCTCAATGATGTATTTTTAAGGTTCGACTTGGGTAGAGAATTAGAGGTTGGAAAACCATAATCATGCAATTAACCCTATGAATCAACAACCAAGATTAGCAAGTTAAGGAATGAAATTCAATAACATAGTATGATTGTTCGAAGTGCTTTAACCTGGGTTTTCTCCATTAATTGTCTCAAGTATTTTAAATTAAGTATTGTTTACTTTATTTTTAATTTACAAAATTCAAAACTCTCTTTTTGGTTACTCTTTCACCAATTAAATCTGAACTGTGAACTAGAATTAAATCGTTGTTAAATCAAGTCTCTGTGGGATCGATTCTTGGCTTCTTGAAGGCCACTTTACTACTTGATAAGACCACATACACTTGCGTATGTGCTTGGGCGGTGTCAATACCCGTCATGGCCATGCCCTAGTTTGGGTTGTGACACTCATGCTAAACCTTGTTCCTTATCCCAGCATGTTATATATATATATATATATATATATATATATATATATATATATTTATGATTATGTGCATATGGTTTGGGTATTTTTTGGATCGATTGATCATGACATTATTTTATCCCTTTCCTGAGTAACATGCTAGCACTCACCCTGCTAACCGTCGTCAGATGTTGTGTGCCCACGTGATTCAGGGTTCAGAGACACTTCTACTTCTTTGCGCAGTCATAGGTGATTTCTAGAATCTTAGTGGTCAGCTTTGAAGTGGTGATCCTTCATTCTCCTCAAGGCCTATCATTTTTAAGTATCATTGTATTTATATCTTTAATTATTCTTATGGATTCCTATTTGACTGCAGTCGAAGGCATGTCCCGACCAAGGTTATTCTTGGATATAAGAGGCTTTATGGATAACTATGGATTGGGATGTTTGTTCGGATCTTTAGAACCTTGTCTTTGTTTACTTATCTTCCTTATATCTATTTTGTATTGCTTCCACAGTCATACTATTTATTTTTTCTGATTGGCTAGGCTAAATGTCACGACCCAAATCAGGGCTTGGTTATGATGGGTATCTCCAGTCCAACAAGGACCAGAAACTACCTCCAAATACCCAAACCACTGACTACCTTACACCCCTTTTCAGATGAATTTCGAACATATTAAAAGATAACATAATATCAATTTAAATACATTATGGTAAGTCTATAACCAAACCGACTACCAACAACCAAACAACCAACCAACACCGTCTATGTCCACAGTAGTCCAACAAAGCTTTTAATCAAAACCAAATAATATCCTCCACCATATCCAAAACCAAGACTAAAGGAAATAGTAAAGACGTAAAAAGATCAATATCATAAAATGGGGTCTTCCAAAGTATAGAATCTCACCATTTCAGTCTTACTCAAAAATTGTCCCTGAATCACCTAGTTATTGAGTAGGAGGAGTGAAAGTATGGTCGGTTCCTACATCGCGTGGGGATAAAATTTCTAAAGATGGTTAGAAAGTTGAACGCTAGTATGTAACTCAGGGATAAAGATAAAGTAATGCCATCAATCCAAAACCAAGTCAAACCAATGCACATAACCATATGCAAATACATACATATATAGATATATATTGTGCCGGGATAGGGAACAAGTTTAGCATACACTTTAAAACCTTAACCTAGGTTTCATAGCATTATAATCCACCCAGAGGCTATATGGATCTAGTGTTACCCTCTGGATGGGCCCTAGCGCGTATTAGTTGCATGAACTAGAGATATTATAGGCAGTAGGGAATTTCCTTATACCCTTCGCTCTCTATGATACATATGTAGGTGAATATACTTGGGGGATTCCCTTTTACCCCCTAAGCACATGGTAATCAAGATCAATCCTCATGTCGGTAAACATGAGTTTCCAGTGTTAACCATTCGAACTCAAACCTTCACTGCTAGCTATCAGAAACCCTTTTATTGCCCAATTAAAACATTTAACACATAACCAGACCACCAATTCCAAGAGTCAATTATTAAGGAATTGTTAAGTGGTATCTTCAGATCAACTATAGCTTGCAAGCAATATCATTAAGCCAACATTCTAGGGATTCGGATGTACTCCACAAACTCCATTATAAAAATCACTTGAGGGATTCCCGTGTACCCCATAAGGTTTTCAAGACCATAATTTTCAAATTAACCAATTAATACATTCATTAATGTCAAGGATTAAATCAAATCAAGTGATAATACTTATTCTAAAACCAATTATGCAAGTGGGTTGAGGTTTTTACCAATTTCCATACCAAACCAATTAATTTGGGGATTTCTTTTTACCCCTGTTTCCATGATTTATGAATTTAGGGATTCCAATATACCCATTTATATACACCATTACCATGCACCCCAAATTATTTATCAACCATCAATTTAAGCAAAACAATTCCATAATATCATAGAAGAAGCATTTTTAAACAATTCATATTCAAAACCCTTAATCCATAGTTCAAAACTCGATCATCAAAATCATATAAAAATTATCCAAATCATGACATTAAGATAATACAAGTATAGGGTAAGAGTAACATGCCTGAATTACAAAGATTTATGGAGAGAAATCAACCGCTTAAGCCCCTAGGTGACCACTTCTTAAAAACCCTAAGTTTCTTCCTTGAGAGGATTTGAGAGATCTTTGAGAGGTTATTTGATTTGTTTTTTAGTGCTAATGATACCCTAAAGGTGTTATAAGACATGGGTTTTCAAGTTGGGAAAGAGGGAAAATGTCTGTAATACCCTCAACTAAAAAGCTAAAAAAAGTGACGCCTTAGACTATGAGTCAACCATTGACTCCAAGCCACTCCTTACAACATGTCACCATGATTTATAACCAAGATAGTGACCAAAACCCCTATACACTATCAACCTTACAACTCAATAAACTTATTCGTATCGAGACCTTACGACTGGATATCCTATGATTTGAACCTACAACTCATAATAAGTCCTTACAACTCTTAGTGATCCACTTGTACTCAGAGTAGAACTTTGCTACTAAGTTTCTAATTTGATTACGACCAGGATCCCTACGACTTATAATCATATCTTACGACTCGTCACCACGAGTCATGACCAAGGCAGTGAGCCCAAAGCTCAAGAATTTTCAAGGGCCAAAATCTTGAGGCCTCATACTAAGGGGGTGGTATCCAGTCCTCGGTGGACTTGAGATACCCATCACAACTAGGCCCTGGTTTGGGTCATGACATATTTGGTATCAGAGCACGATTCAAGGTCATTGGGTATCCATAAAGTTGTGTCGAATAGAGTCCTTTTTATGGGTGTATAGCATATCATAGTTATAAGAGAAAGGTCATGGGGCATTTAGAAAATGTTTCTCATTCTTTCATACTCTCAATAGTACCATAGTGTTGTTCATATCAAAGTTATCTGACTTTTATCCTTTCTCTAATATTGTTGGTGATGTCTCATTATCGAAGCGATACAAGTGCAAGGGTGTAGGTTCCTAATGATGTGATATTTTCTAATTGAGTTATCAAAAATATTATGAAATAGCACAAGAACTTAAAAGAAAACCATGAGTGCATTAAGGTATGTTGATTAAAGCGTATACCTCTATCTTCATAAATTGTTCTTTCAAACCCGAGGTAAGATGTGTATTTAGACCCTTTCAAAGAATTTATTGCAAACGCTTCACTTATCCAAATTTTGGGATAGTTATTTCATTTTATTGGTACCTTAAATAGGGGTGTTATGACCTATGAGTAGTAGGATGATCCTAAAATTAGTGGCATGAATTCATAAATTTAAAAGTTGAAGTAAGTGTAACTCTTCAGTGAAACGGGAAAGTTGTGTTTGCGTAACCATGAGTGAGTGAAGGGGTGGTATGCTACTATTATGATTGGTTATGGTTGAAGAAAAAATTATAGATTTTATGGTAGTTAGTTGAGGGAGTGATTAGTTATGATGATTTAGGATCTATTTGAAATAGGGAAGGATCGTATGATGAATAGTTATCATAATGGTAAAATTATTCATAGTTTGTGAATAGTAGGATAAATTGGCTAACACTTTATAAATTTAGTTATTACTTGGGGAAATTCTTAGAAAGAGGAACTTAGTGACATTTATAGAATTTTTGAATATAGATGGGTGTATGCATGGGAAGTGGATGTAATTTGAGAGAGGTGAATGTCCTATAGACCATAATCAGTTACATTATAAGATTAATATCGTCTATCCTTACTATGTGGTTTTACTACAATGATAGTCCCTTGATTTTTATTTTGTTATTGTAAGCTAGTTTAGTGGGTGATAAGGTATGTAGTAAATTTTTAAGGTGTAGTAGTCATGTTGTGTAGAATATATGGTTGTAGGTCATAGAGAAGCGAGTGAGAAATATAGGTCAATTTTCCTTAGTGTGTGGGATATATCATCAGTGGTACATGATTGATTCTAGATGCTAAGCTTAAACATTATGTGTTGATTGTGGTGAAAAGGATATTAGCTCGAGGATAGTGATGCAGGATTAAGAGTGAATTAGTAGGCTTGATATAATGTGTGTAACATCTTAGAAGACTAGTGTTGGATCAATAATTTGTAATAGCCAGGGTGTTTGTGGAGTCTAAATTATACTTAAAAGATCCTACAAACCCCCTATCTTGAGCGTAAAACACTTTAGAAAGAGTTTGGGTGTATTGTAGGAAAGTTTAAACCCAAAAAAGGTCGCGCGTCGCTAAGGGGTGGGTTTGATTTGGTTTCATGCCATGTGGTAGCCCGCAAAGGCTCACTGCCTCATCTTTATGCTGGGATTTATCCCACAAAGCTGAGGCTTTATGTTGAGCATCGAGCCGCAGACCTAGGGGTTCACCTTGAGATAAACTTATGTGATGTGAAATATTTTAGAAGGGGATATGTGGTGATAAATCTTGTGAAAATGAACGAAGTTATTGGGTTTTGGGTGGGGAGAACCATAAAGTTGGTGTAGTCAAGATAGGCTTGAATGTTGTTATTGATAGATACACAAACCATAGGGTTATGTGGCTAGTACTCCTTAATTAAAACATGTAGTTGTTTGATAATGAGATGGAGTATTATTCTTGGAGGAGTGTAGAGTATAGGGTTTCATAGCTTAAGAAAACACCTTTTAACAATGGGTTAGGATTCATCATGGGAGTTGTATGTAGCTAGACTTAAGATCTTATTGCGTTGTGTTGTGGGGGGGATTATAAGACTGAAATGGTGAAGTGTGGTATCCGAAGTTGAATTAATAGTTGAGAAGTATTGTAATATTTAAGTGCTATTATACATATCATTGGAGGTGGAGAATGCTTCTATTCTTATATCCCACAAGAATCTTCCATCATGACTTAAATCAATCTTAATTAGGCTAATGATTTTTGAAAAATCTATACCTTAAGTTTTAATGGTTATGTTCCATAAGCTCATGTCCTATATCATGTCTATGCTAAATTGGTTATCTCATGATTCATACTTGCACGATTTACTTGGTATTATCACAAAGCTCTTGTGAAACCTATGTATATTTGGTTAGGGGGAACTCCTAAGGTAAAGTTAGATCCTTTATTATGTACTTCTAAGCTTCAAAAGGTTTCTTCCTATTATTTGAGGATGAATAATTCTAAGGGGGAGATAATGTAACACCCCACATTTTTGGGCATATGCGTATAGATTCGAACCCAATGATTTCTATATACATGTGAGAAGGATGATCAGTTATATAGTGTGGAAACATCCTTGGATATTTATTGAAATCTCAAAAATCTCCTAGCTCAAAGTTGAGTTGAGAACTTTCCAACCTATTGAGTTTTAGTTTATGATTTTACTTAGTTCAACTTTCAATTACTATTACTCTTAGAATATAATGAGTTATATGTCACATTATATATCAAATTAAATACCTTTGATTCCTTTTTCTACCTCCATCTATTGTCGACAATCCGAGTTCGAAGTCAAAAGTTATAGGCATTTTAGTGAGACATTATCCAGGGTGTACGATTGGATCCCGAGGCAATGTTGGTACATTGCATTTAGGATTGCGGGGCAAAGCTAGTGCTGTGAGTTTGGGATCTCGGCGTGAGTCTCACTTCCTGGATGTTAAAATATACGTTTTCTATGTTAAATCAAGGGCAAAATGGTCCTTTCCCACCCCATAACTTCCCCTATCAATTTTAAAACCCTAAGGTCATCCTAAACTAGTCGAAGGCTCTAAAAACTCCTCATCCTCTTCCTCCCAAGAACATCAATAAGGATTTCTTAATTTCAAGGCTTGTAGGTTTAAATCCTCCTATATTTTTCAAGGTTTCTCTCCAATTAAGGCATGTATCTCTTCTCTAAAACTTATTTTTCTAAATTATATGTTTAAACTTGTTATCTATGTGATTAATTATTGGTTTTGAGTTTAGGTTGAGGAATTTTGGATGTTAATGGTTAAATTACTTTTTCCATGGTTTCTATGGATCATTCATGCTTTGAATTGATAGTTTTTAAAATAATTGGGTGCATGGGTGCAAAGATTGGAATGTAGGCCATGGATTCCCCCAAATTGATTTGATAAACTTACATCGGTTGTGTATTCCCCCACCTGTATGGATTTGTGTAATTGAATTAGTAATGACCTTAACCCAACCCTATGAAATTGGTTTTAAAACATGGATATATGCATATTGAAACCAAATTTGAACTATTCAATTGCATAAAAGGCTAATGGAGTACAAATGGCTTTAAAAGGACTTTATCGCCACGATTCTATTTTAATTGGACCATGGGCTCATTAATTCCCCTAATTTGATGGTCAATGGAAATGGTATTATGATATTAGCTTGCAAGTAAAATTGACATGATTTACCAATGGTATATGCCTTAATGGATGGCCTTTGTTTTAATGAATGGGAATGTGTAAATATTTTAATTTGGGCTTAAAGGGGGTTGTGTGGATCGTCGTGGATGGTGGAGGTCCAGGAGGGACCGATACTAGAAACCATATTTTCCATTGTGGGTCTTTATGAACATGTGCATAGCTCATAGATTATATTTACATATATATATATATACACCTTAGTGACTTTAACTTTTTCTCGAATTTCTCTGGTTCGTGCGGCTAACACACACTGGGACCCAACCAGCAGGGAGGGACCAGAACCCAACTAACTAAGGGAGACAGTCCCATATAGCTCGTGGTTGTTTGGATGATAGAAAAGCTACATAGTCTAGGTTAAAGATTTTGAATCTCATGCTAAACCTTGTTCCCTATCCCAGCATGTTTATATATATAAATATATATATATGTATGTATGTATATGATTGTATGCATATGGTTTGAATAATTTTGGAATTGATTGATCATGGCATTGTTTTATCCCTTCCCTGAGTTACACGATAGTGCTCACCCTGCTAATTATCCTCGGACGTTGTGTCCCCACGCGATGCAGGGTTCAGAGATACTTCTACTTCCTTGTGTAGTGATAGGTGATTTCTGGATTGTCAGTGGTCATCTTTGAAGTGCTGAGCCTCCATAGGCCTATCATTTTAAAGTATTATTGTATTTATGCCTTAGATTATTCTTTTGGATTCCTTTTTTGCTACAGTCAGGAGCATGTACCGGCCTAGGTTATTCTTGGATATTAGAGGTTTTATGGATAATTGTGGATTGGGATGTTTGTTCGGATCTTTAGAACCTTGTCTTGGTTTACTTATCTTTCTTATATATTTTTTGGATTGCTTCTGCTATCAAACTATTTATTGTGTTCTGATTTGCTACGCTATGGGTGTGGTCTTTGATCTTCAACGTACTTAAGATACCCATCACAACTAGGCCCTAGTTTGGGTCGTGACGACATCACTACATTTGTAGAACTTTCCTTTGAATATTTTCTTATTCTGCTCTTTCACTAGTCCAGATGACTTCTCTATTTTTTATTATTTGGAGGATCATCCTTAACAAGATTTGCCACCATCATTGATGATCTCTCATTCAACTCATCATCCTCTACTATCTTGGGATGACTCATAAGATCTTTCAAACTAGATAAATGATTTTC
Organism: Capsicum annuum; assembly: GCF_002878395.1. Taxonomy (NCBI): domain Eukaryota; kingdom Viridiplantae; phylum Streptophyta; class Magnoliopsida; order Solanales; family Solanaceae; genus Capsicum; species Capsicum annuum. The sequence goes on along the minus strand of NC_061122.1, from coordinate 97,845,739 downwards.
AATCATTATTTTTCTGGAATATGAGGATCAATACTTGTGCACATTTGCATTTCAAGTTAGGTCAGCCAAAATGACATTATTTGCTGCCATTCTTTGATGTTCACACCAAAATATTTTTTTTCAATTTGTCTGTCATTTTCATTACTAGAGCAATGTCTGAACGACTTAATGACACAGCATTGGTTGTTGTTGGGACAACATCATTCACAACCGAGTCAATTTGTTATTCAGATGCATTCATCATTTTCCTGTCTATCTTTGATATTCACTTTAGTATTTCAGAATACTAACAATAAAGACTTTAATCTTTAACCAATTTGTTTCTATTCAATGATGAAGTTTTTATATCCTCAAATCATCAATCGAATGAACTTTAAAACCAGACGAAGTTTTTATAATTTTAAATCAAAATCAAATTCAAACAGAGTGAAAACCCATAAGTTTTAAACTCTAGAAACCTATAAAGAGAGTTTATCGAATTGGTGAACTTTTTATATTCTTCTAACAGAATTCATACTATTTCTCGGTGAAGCTTTTTTATTCTTCTAGCCGAGGGAGTAGAAATCAAAAGATTTTACTCTCCATAAAATCAGACCCAATACAGATTAACCAAATACTTGATTTATAAATGGTGGAAAAAAAAAATTTCTTTCACCAAACAAACACAAAAAAATAAATATGTTTCTAATTTCTTAAGATTGTTGTTTTTTTCGGGTTTAGTAAAATCTGTATTTTTCAACAAAAACTTCAAACACATGATCAAATAATCATATGAACAATCAAATGAAGTTTAAACACTATACTTACAACTTTGAATTTTTAACAATAATTTCAACCCAACTTATGAACATCAACAAAATGAAGTTCAAATTATTTTCTGGAAAATAGCAAAACCAATTGTTAAAAACTTCAACACAAGTTCAACAAACTTATGAACTATCAAAATGAAGTTCTAAGAACTTCAAATACAAGTTCAAACTATTTTCTAGAAAAATAGTAAAATCAACTTTAAGAAAAAAAAATGAAACAGAAAGATGTAAGTCCATCGAATTCACGGTGTGTCTTTAAGGAAATTATTCCCCTAAAGTACCTGAGGTTATGGAATATATCCTTCCAAGATAAAATAAATCACTTCGATAGAGTAGTGGTACCTCAAATTCTATCGAGCTACGAATGCACTCAATGGTAGCAAATCACACTAGAGTTTTTTTCAAGAAAGAGGAGTATTTTTTTCAAAATTTTATTTTTATATCTGTGAAAAAATTTAGGTATTTATATCCATCAAGGTGTTTCTTCATGAAGAGAAGCAATGGTTCAGAAAGGTGCACCCCTTCTAAAGGTACAACTCTTTGAAACTTTTGCAACCCTTTGGAATGGTCATAACTGTCCAATTCAAAAAGGTGTCTATTCAAATTCCATCCCTTATTTTGGTTCCTTTTTGGAAAAAATACCTATTCATTTTTCATTTACACCTCTTAAAAATTTAATACTTTTGTCATATAGTTATCTTCTGATAGTCAAAACAATTTCAATATCTAAACTACCTATGTGCTACAGGTGCAAATAATTTGATTCTGATGGAAATTTTGCTTTCTTGTTTTGCCTATTCTTGTTCTTGATTTTGTTGCGGAGGGTTATATGTATGTGGGGTTTCTGATAAAGCTTCTATCTTGATTTTTGAAATTGTTCTGTTGGGTGTTATTTTCTTGTTATGTAAAGGGGGAGTCACAAGTTTGGGTTGTGGTTTCTAAGATTTTTGAAGGAATTTAATGGACTCTAAATGTTAAATATTATTTGTGATGGACATTGGAAGGATGATTTTTGGCTACATTTGTGCTATTGAATGGAAAAATTAAGTCCGTTTGCTAAATATTCTTCGTCTGGGTCGTTATCTAATGATTTTTGTATTGTCAATTAGATAATTATGTTTGTTCTATGAACGGGCCCAACGCACAGTGATCCATTATAAAATTACAAATATATAATAATATTTTAAAGTAGACTACACCATGTCATAATGTTTCTATACTCTTTACAAAGGTGTGTTAAAAATGACAGGGGTGATGCCTCTCCAACGACCAAATCAGAGCCTCTATTATTTTGTCTTTTCACCATGTTATTTGTCACTAAAGCATGTACTATTATATGCATTGTGTTATTAAGTAGTTTGGTCTTACAATTATGTTGCATAACTTGTTCAACTCAATACTATCTTGAACTCTTTCATTCCTAAGCCCGAAGACTTGGTGGTTGCGCTACAACACATGGTTTAACCATTTTAAGTGACAGTCCTTTAACACATTAGTGATTTAATATCTGCACTAGAAAAATCTAAAAGGATCTATATACATTGGCCACTGACTTGTATATAAATTTCTCTTCAAGATATAGGGAAGATAGAAGAAAAGGCAAGAGCTGACCATTCCCCTTTAAGAGTTCCTCCATATGCAATCAATATTGAATAAAAGATAGTGAAATATCCCTACAAAAATAGAATTCACATTAATTTTTTTAATTAAAAAGTAACCATGCTTAAGTATCCTGGATACTTGAGCATTGATGATTCTCTACATAATATCATTTGAACTAAGGAATCATAAATAAGCAAATAGCTCACTTACACGGTATGAACATTAGATCATCTTTCATTGTATTCAGTGAAAATGATTTTTCAATATGTTGCAAAAGTATTACATAAAGAATATCAAAGACAAAAAATATTCAAAACTCACTATACATTAAACATACCATTCTTTTAGAATTCATTCTAAAGCCCAAAATTTTGTAAAGACCAACTTCACTAATATTACATAGTAAATTTATATTTATAGGTATGTTTAATTTCTCAGGTTGTAACGACCTAAAAATTTGATGAAGTATGTAAAATTTGTGATTTTATATGACTTGACTGTTTTACCTCTTTCCGTAGTTGCATTATAATTTTTTGGGGTATGGGAGTGATTAGAATGGTTTTCGATGCATTTTGATACTATTTATGTGATATTGTGGTTTTTGATCGCCTCGAGAGCCTTATTTTAGACTTAAAGAGATATCTTTTGATCCGTATGATAGATTACCAAAAAAAACTATACCAGTAGCTTTGAAATATCAATTCTAGGATAGGTAGACCTTTGGTTCGAGTCCCGATGCACCCGAGCTCATTTCGACCTATTGATCGAAAATTTAAAAAATTAAAAATATGGGTGTGGGACCCACATTTGATCGAAAAAACCTCGGATGAAAAATTCAATTTTGCCAGCAGATCCAAAATGTCTATTTTAGGGTGTTAGCATCTTTGATATGATTTTACGGCTTTTAAATCTCATTTCGATCCTTGTTTTGAAAAATTGTGGTTTTGGATTTTGGGGGTCAACTTTGTGAAAATGATATTTTTTTGGAAATCTGATACCGTCATCATGTCTGAATGTCTAATTTAGTGTGTTTGCATAGTTCATTTGCATATATCAAACTCTGAACGAATTTTGAGTACCCCATCAAAGTTCGAGTACCCCGTCATTAGGAAGCTGTAATACCCCCAATCTTTTTCTTAAGTTTAATTTCGTCTCTAGAAGGCTAAGGAATGACTTCCTAAGTGTGTAACGTTTAAACCATATAGAATTTTCCTAATTTTAATTTTTTATCATGTGTGAAATTTAATTAGCTTTTCTACGATATAAGATCCGCCTAAATTCGATAACCCGGCAAGAAGTTATGGTAAGCAAAACAGAGTCATTTTAGTGCTTGGCGCATCGCAGAGAGGGTCTATTTGAAAATTGTCAAATTTCAGTAGACTAGCGCGATTGTGGCATGTCGCGCTGAAGTTCCAGGTCTCAATCAGTGGGACAACGTGATGGTTCTGCGTCGCGGTGACCCCATGAATCTCATTTGTCAATTTCTAGTGAGCCACTGCGATAGTGGCGCATCATGGTGGCCCATAAAATTGAGTTTTTTAGTTCAATTTTTCCAACTTCGTACAGAAGTTAAAAAGGGCACTTTGGACTTTTTTCAAGCCTCTTACACCGTACAAATACCAAATTGAAGTCATTTACAAGCATTCTATTAGGTTTTTCTCAAGTTTTCTCTCAACAAAAATCCTAAGTACCCAGAACCTCTTCCAAGAATCTCAAGAATCCACCGTAGCTTTCACAAATTTAGTTGGGATTCAAGGTTTCCAAGTCAAGGGCTTCAATAACCCTCATTCAAAAGTACTAGAAAGAGTCTCAAGCAAGCTTATTCATCAAAGTTCATAATTCGAGGTATGTGGGGTTTGAACAAGAACACTTCTTCCGTTCTCGTGCCCAAAGTTTTGTTTTTTCTTAAAAGATTTTAATGTTTCAAGATGAATTATGCCTAAATAGCTATATTTCAAGTAAATGAGATTATGGATTTTTTCAAGTCTGGAATTATATGATACTACACCTATTTTATGATTTGAATTGAGAATTAATGTTATGAATTGCATATTCCTTCCATGATTGATGTTTAGAATACTCTTAAGGTTGAAGTCATGATTTACCCTCTATTTTGGATTGAGATTTCTTGAATATGTATACATGTTTTAAGATCCAAAAATGAATTTTAAATATATTCTATAGTATTTCAAGAATGGTATTGATATCTCCATATCATTGAAGTTTCAAAGATTGTTAAAGATAGTCTACCAAAGTTTAAACAAGAACATTGACTTTGATCCTAAGTTAAGAAAGAAATCCACATCTTGTGATTTAAGTTAAAGTGAAGCATATTGGCTCCCATTTCATAATGTTGAATTGTATAAGGTGGATTTTCCTAAAAGTTCTGAGCCTAGTATGGGATTAGTACTTAGCACCGAGTTGGGCTTGATTCCGAGGTCTCATGCCCCAGAACTATGAGTCACCATAGGATTTGATTTACCCTAAGTGGGTTAAGCTAGTGATACTAAAAGTTAAGGTTTTACTCTGATGGCAAGGATAGAACAACTCTCCCCAACGTGGACAAGACGTTGGATCCATGTAGCTCACATGGTTTATGTCGGTTAGAAGAAACTCCCAAGTTTCCTAGAGTCTCAAGTCTTAATGTTCTTAAAGTTTTAAGTCTTTGAGTTTCAAAGAAGTTCCTTGTTTTCAAAAGACTAAAGTGTAAGTTCTAAAAGTTGTTTTTTTACTAGTTCAAAGAAAGAATACAGATTTAGAACAAAGTGTTATGACTCATGTGATTTATAAAACATGTTTCATTATTCATGATTCATGAGAGTTTTATTCAAGCTGTGTGAGTCATCTACAATGCCATGTATGTTTTCTATACAGATTTATTGTATTGATATTTAGCTCCATACACCCCCATATACTCAGTACATTCCTAAGTGCTGATCCACATCTACGTCTATGAGCTACATTATCTCATAATGTAGGTTCAGGTGCTCAGTCCCAGCAGAGTAGTGATCCCAAGTACCTTTATCTATATTTCCACTGTGGTGAGTCCTCATAGTTCGAGGGCCTATCTCCAGACACTTCAGTATTTTTAGTAGTTGTTCTACTGTTTTCAATTCAGTTTGAGTCAGTTGGGGGCTCTGTCCTAATGGCTCTCTAGTTTGTTGAGTAGTAGAGGCTTTGTCAGACTAGATGGTCAGTATGTTTAGATTTTCAGTATTTTCTTACCTTTACAGTACTCATTCGGATTTTCGTTAGAGTGATATGACATGATTCCTTATTTTGCTCTCATTATCTTTAAGTAAGATTTATACTAAGTAGCAGGCTCAAAGGGTTATCTTGGGGCTACTTGTAGCCTTAAGCACTGTGTGACGCTCCGGGACAGGATTTCGGAGCGTTACAGAAGTTAGATTAACACCTATTTCTTGATTTTATTATATATTTAAGGTAAGAATTCACCCTTTTCTTAATAATTTCTCAAAATTTCAAAAATCTTAGGGCTTGATTTTAAATCCCAATTTCACTTCTTTTCACTTGAATAATATTTTTATCTTATAAATACTAGTTTTTCATCAATTTAATGTTTAAAATAACCCTGATTCTTAATTTTAACCCGGATTTTAAAGATTTTATCCGGTAAAGCTCAAAAATAATTTTTCTTCAATTTTAACCTCATTTTTTACTCGATTTGACTTGAGTTTTCATATGTAGGTTTTTAAAAAAATGAAAAATATGTTTTTAAAGTAAAGTTCTAAATTTTCTCTTCTTTTATGAAAACCCATTCCGGGGATTCATTTTAACTCCAAACCAAAAGTAGTCAATATGGGTGTCGTTCATTTTATTTTGACGTGTAGATTTTATATTTGATGTTTTTAGTAGATTTTGGGATCATTCATGAAAATTAAGATCATGAGTTCAAAGTGTAGAGGATCGATTTCGGCTTTTAAGGTAGGTTATGGCTTAACTCTTTCAGACTGTACTGTCTAGTAAATGATTATACAAAATGCATGTTAAGGGTGGAAACTAATCATGAAAAAAGGCTATTTATGTGTTGTGCCCTTGTGGGGGCCTATATGTGATGTAATTGTCGAAATTGAGCTATTATGTGATATGTGTGATAGTGTGGGTCCTATGTAATATTAAAAGTCTTAAATACATGTGAATAGTTGTATTGTGTTGTTAAGATGCTTAATATGGATCATTAGTGTATTTTTATTATATTCATACTTTATTGGCATATGATACATGTGAAAATTTATGGATAAAGCTGAAATAATGAGTGGATATTGACTCACGTGGTTGTAGAAATAAATCATTCTGGTTGGTTGTGAAAATATATCATGTGGTTGGTTGTGGAAATATATCATGTCGTTGGTTGTGAAAATACTCATTGTGATTGGTTGTGAGCATTATATCCTCATATCATACTCATTCATGAAACATTAGTACAACCGTGGCAACATCTGAGAAACACTAGCAACACCTTTTTAAAACCCTCCCCAAGGGATGTGCTAGGGAGGAGATATTGTAACACCTTATAAAACTTTTTCTAAGGGATGTTTCGAAAAGGAGATATGAGATATGTGGACTGTATACGGGTTGACGAACCCCTCATGGATCCTGCGTTGGGAGGCTTGCCTCCATAGGTTTATATGGGGATTGTGCGACGATCCCGAAGGTTGTGCGATGACCTCGTGCATCATCATCATCATCATCATCTTCATATACATAGGACTTACTTTATTGTGTTGTATTTCCATATTGTCTTTCCCTTTATGTAATTGACTCATCTTCTTTTACTTGTATTTGATGATCTACTTATATGTGATATAATGCATACTTGTGTTCTATCTAGTTGTGGTGTTGCAATATATGTGATATATTAGAACTGTTAGTGCAAGCGGTATGGGCTATCATTGTGGGATATTTTCTGATTGCAGGTAGCGTACCCTTAGTGTATATTTTGTATGCTTTGTTTATTACTTTGCTCGACCGGTCTATGATACCTACTGAGTACAAGTAGACCATAATCATGTCTACTGTGCCCTTTTGGAGCAATTCCTAGCTCGAGTGCGCCTCAGCTTGCTTGACTCGAGTGATTGTTGGAGCTTCCAAGGTAGCAGTAGGACATCCATGAGTCCGAAGTTCACCTCTATCTTTCTATAGTATTTATGTATTTATTAGCATCCGGACAAATATTATTCCTTTGAGGTTATTTTTCTAATGTATTTGACTCTTGAATAGTATTAGTAGTTCTTACACTATTGACACCTGATTTTATGCATGATTGGTATTTTGGATAAGTCCTTTCCGCATTGTTATGATTACTTATATGGTTCAGCTTCATTCTAGAAGTCTTACCTTGGGATATGTTTGTCTTTTTCTCTTTTTGTATCAGTTTGGGTGGTAGGCTTACTTGTCAAGGTACGACAAGTGCCATCATGACCCTCATTTTTGTATCGTGACACAGGCTGTTTCAAAATTGATCAATTACAAATACTTTGATAGGAAATGTTGTTAATGTCAAGAACAAGAAAACATAATATTTTATCAAAACAGAGCAGATTATAGGTACAGTCAATAGAAAATAAGAGCTTAAAGGAGATGCTTATCGTAACTTTGAGAATCACAAACAATAATGTCATCAACTAAAATCTTTGAGCAAAGTATATAACTCCTCGCAAAGAGAATGTATAGTTCTCATCGATTGTAAAGTTGTGGTTAGAAAGAAGAAGACAAAGAAGCTTAATACCATCTATTAGTTATAATATCTGGTAGAGAAAATTAACATCAGAATCTCACAGATTCAAGTTCGATCTGAGTAATTTCCTTTTTCATGTTTTTTGTCCTTCTATTTATCCTTGGGTGTCAATAAATTCCAGCCATGATTTACCTTAGCAAATTATTTTGCAATGAAAATAATCAACACAGGTGCATATATAATATTGCACCACTCAATAGAAATGCAGCTTACTTCAACATTAATCTGTATATAATATTGCTATCTTTCTTGACAACAAAAATAAAGATACAAAAATACAACATAAAATACAATGAAAAGTATAAATTAAGAAGTGAAAAGCTAAGTTGCTCGGACTCATCAATTTTGGTGTTGTATCGGTATCAGCACGGCGTGGGTGTGAAAATTTATACCTGATTTGATCAATTGATTTGAATACTTCGAACAAAATTAATATAGAAACTCATGACAGGTACCTACCATTTCTGTTATCAAAAACAAAAGTTGGGGCGAAATTGAAGAAAATGAAATACCTTGTACTATGTCAATTTTTTTCCTTCAATTTTTGAGATTTTCTTCTTAATTAATATTTTTCTCCTCAAAGTACCTTGTAAATTTTTTTACAGAATGTCTCATAAATTAGACATATATCTTAATTTTTAGACATCTGAATTATTTTTAGTTGAATCCTTCACTCATATTTATACTTGAATTCATACCTCAAAATCATACAATTTAGATCATAATATATCCACCCTCTAGATCCACACCTATATTAGACATCCGCAATCAAATTCGAGCAACTTAGGTTAAAATCAAAAAAATTATGCCCTAATGTATTTTGCAAATACAGGAGGAACTTTATCTCTCGTTTGAGATTAGAAAGTACCAAAAAATAAAACACAAATGAAAATATAAAACATGCACTTAGACTAATAAAGAGAGAATGAGTAGTAGGACGATCTTAACTAAGTAGAGTAGTAGGATGATTTTAACTAAGAAATGTTTTTTACCTAAACTTTCTTAATATCATCCTTCCTTCTTCAAATTCCTGAAAATCACATAAAAGGAGACTCACCAGGTTTCACCAACTACCTTATTTCAACAAAATGTCAATCAGAAAATATAATTCTAGCTGTCGGTTTTTAACAATATGCATGTCTCATAGAGTGAGAATCTATATTTCTAATAATAATCAAAATGTCAACAAATGACAAAGTACAAAAAAATAAAGATTACGCACCTTGCCCTGTGAAATTAATGTCAGCTTCAGATGATTTTGTAAGAGAAGTAAAATAATAGCAGGAAGGACACACTTCAAGCTACTTTTCAATAACATAAATATTAGGCAAGACAACATAACTAATTTAAATGAAAAATTGTCATCCTCAATGGAAAACAAATGAAAAGCTTTCGAAACATGAACTTTATATTGATTATGATCTTGAGAATCCACGAAGTATTGAGTACATTTTTTGAAGGTCAGAGAATCATTAATGTTGTTATGCTGCTATTTAATTTTTATATATTGCTAAGCACAATATCCGTGGAACCTCCTTATGAACTACGTCAGGATAGTACTTGTAACTTCATGAACATTATTATTATTCTGCTTTAAAGATTTTACAACCTTTATTTCAGATCCTTACGTATAAAATAAATATCAAGTTATACTCAAATAAAAAATAATTTTAACTTTATCCCAAAAATACAAAAGAAATAAGTTTAGAAGTCTCGTTGGATTCACTAATCTGAATGAGTTAAAAACATCTACCTTAATAATGTTAGTTTACCTCTAAGCTCACATATATTGTTGCAGTTTCTGACTATCTGCCAAATCACCATGACGGAGACCGCGTAAAGTCATCTTTCATGTATTTTAGTGCACTAGTGTTCCTATATTGTTGTAGTTTATATTTTTTCAATTTCTCAAATCTCATACTTCCAAGTCACTCTCCAAACATATGTCAAAAGAAAAGAAATGAAAGTTGCTAGTTATAGCTAAACAGAAAACACTCAACTGTTCTGTTACATTTTAATCTTATCTATATTTGAGAAAATCATTCATCCAATGATACTAATAATAATGTTAAATATCATATACTATTAATTACTCAGGAGATAGAATAGTTTTGGTTGAACTGCATCAGTGCCGAATACGGGTGAGAAGTGTGTGCACCTTAATCTATGTGCTAACAATTGAATCTTACATAAATTATTTGGTGAGTAACCACTAACCAAAACACTGTATAAATATTGTTGGAAGCAATACATTAAAACTGTAATGATCAAATAAATTTGAGGAGAGATTTGTAAGGATAGTTTTTCTACTATAACATTAACATGTATATTCAAACAAGTCTTCATTTCTACCTCGTATAATATTGTCCACCTTCAAGTCCCGTTAATGATCTTTCTTGCATATGGAGGATATACTTCTACAGTGTATGCAATGAAACATGAAAATTCAAGCTCATACTCTAATTAAATGCATAAATTAGGTTTTTTAAGTTTTGGTTATTACTTGCCACAATAGGACGATCAAGATATTTTTTGAAGATATGTTGATGACGTTTACAACATCATTGTTGAGCTGAATATTAAGGGATACTAAAATGTGTGTGAGTTCCTTAAAAACGAAAAAGTAAATGTTAGACCTTTATTCAAAAAATAACTTACCGAATAAAATCTTTAATGATAAGCAATATCTAAGAAGAATACAAACCTATAAAATAATCAAGTCTGAACTGGGTGAGCTGTTGCAGACTCAACTTCAACTCTGTTTACATATCTACAAGAGTCAAAGCACATAGAATTAAATATTCATAGTGTAATGCAATGAAATAAAAGATTAAAATAATTAACAAATACCCACAAAATATTAAGAAGAGGTTTTACCCCATCAAATTAATTTCTAGATAATAGATGAAAAAGATAAGTCAAATGCAATCAAAGAAATCATAAAAATAAAAGCACAATAATTAAAGAACACCCTAGAATGATATAGAGAAGATTGAATTGAAGGATTAGGTAATGGGAAGACACCTCTATGGATTAAACAAACATTCAGCTTAAGTCATACAATAATTGACAAGAGTTTATCAAGAAAAAATGAACAACAAGTTTGAAATCATAAAGTGAGAAAAAAATTGTGAGAAAAAGAGAAGTAAAGTTGAGGACAAATGATAAATCATATCTATTTATTTTCAATTCCTAAAAAATCTTATAAAATGATCAAAAACAACGTAGTGTTGAGAGATGACATTCATGTAAGAGGAAAGACACCATAGAATACGGTTAGAATCAAAGGAGATGAGATAGCACAAGAAAAAATTATATGAAAGAGAAACCGGAGAGAATGCTCTCTTGTGCTGGTCTAGATTGTTCTCAACAATGCTCATAAGGTAAATATCTAAAATTCCAAAATGTTAGATGTAAAATTATAAAATTACCCTTGGTCGTTCTAATGCTCATCTTTCTATATAGTAGTAGTTTAGTTCATCTAAAACTGCTTAAGTTTATCATGGAGAATCATGATAACACATCCTTTTACATTATTGAATAATCAACTATTTTCAAATTATTTCAAGTTATGTTGGCGAAATCTCAATCTTAATTTTAGTTTGCAAATAGAAGTTATAGAGAGTTTAATATAGACATAAATCCAACTTATGAGGTGACTGCTACAATCATAAAGTTTCATATGACTTGACATGCTCAATTGTGAATGCAACAGCATGTGTGCTTCAATTTGAGTTTACAAAGTCTAAACAGTGGTCATGGCAACAAAAGATCAACAACAAATTTATCAAACACACTTTCAACTTTTATGTTAAAATTAGATTTAAACAAAAAAAAACTCTAATGTAATTCTAATTGCGACGAACAAAATTGATTGTTATGAATTATAGCTAGGTCACTATTATTGAGCTCGCGCTAGCGCGAGCTTCTCCATCTAATACATTACTATTTTTGTTGTTTACAATTATTACAAAGTATTGTATTCCTTACTTTTTGACATCAATAAATAAATTTGTTTATATGAATTTGTATTTTAGTTACGTTAATCATACTTTATTTGCACTACAACACAATATATTTATTGTTACAAATTCTAAGCTATAAATTAAAAAATTATAGCTATTACTTAGTAATAGCCACAGAAATTCAAATTTTGTAGCTATTTACAAGTTCGTAATATTTCTTAGCCCACGAAAATTAAACTGACAAAGCTAATTCCTTATTTTTGCTACAATTACTAACAACCTTAGTAATAGTTGCTTAAATAGCTACAAATTTATTGCTACAGTAAAATTTGGTAGATAATCATAAGTTTTTGTCACGCGATAAAAATTATTATAGCAATAATGAGTTTTTACCCATAATAACTATTTCAAACAAGATATTGTAGCTAAATCATTTTTTTGCTTCAAGTTATAAAAATGTGGCAATAGTTAAATGATATAGCCACCATTTTATTTTTTTTTGCTATAAAGAAAATTTGTAGCTAATTATTAATTTTTGCCATAAGTTAAAACTTATGTTGTAATAATAACCTTTTAACCACAATAAATTATTTAAAATATAACGTAGTATTTTTTTTTGGCTTCATGTTAGTAAAGATTGTTGTAATAGTTAAATTATACAGCCAAAGATTTTTTTGTTATAGTAAAATTTCATAGTTAATATTTAAGATTTGAAACGTGTTGAAACTTGTTGTAGCAATAGCAATTTTTTAGCCGTAAAAATATTATTTAAAATAAATTATTAAAGATATAAATATTTTTTCTTTGAGTACTAAAAATTTATGGGAATAGATGTCTTAATAATAGCTAATTATTTTTCATGAGAAATAATTAACCCCTAAATTTATTATTGTGATTAAATTTGCAGCTAATAATTTTTTTTATTACAAGCTGAAGTTTATTATAATATTACTAATGTGGACTAATTAGATATGTTAATTGTTTGATACGATCCAATACTACATGTCAACTTGTGAATTTCAAATATAATTACAATAAATATGTGATTATATCTAAGTAATTATGATTACCTAATTATATTAAACTTAATATAACTTCGCTAAGTCCCATTGAAGCTTAAAGAAATATTATATTATCAATCTAATATGATTAGAGGTGTTAATTGTACGATTTATTTTAATTTTACATTTTGTAAATCTTAAATATAATTTAAATAAATACTTGATTATATTTATTTCGATTAACTAATCATGCCAAATTTTAGCTAAACTTCAATAAATTTCATTAAAACTTCATCCCAACTAACTGTTTTCAGAATTATTATTTGACTCAAATATATTTGTCAATTTTAGTATAATTAGAGGTGTTTATCATTCTAATTATCGATTCAAATACAATTTTATAAAATCCTACTCATAAGTTTCAAATATATATATATATATATGTGTGTGTGTGTGTGTGTGTATGTGTGTGTGTATGTGTGTGTGAGAGAGAGTAAATTAAATTTAAAATAACAAAATTAAATATAGAAAAAGAAGATAATCTTCAACCACAAACAATTTATATAACAACTTATAATTTTAAACTTAGCAACTAACTTCTTTTACCTATTCAACATTGTGTTTTATCTTATTGCAACATAGCATTTTTGAATGTTAGTTGCACTTTTTAAAATATGTATAATTATTCCTTTTCATTGAAAATTGTAAAGATATTTTTTATGTTTGATACTTTATTACTTTAAATTTAGCGCTATTTCTTTTATATGTAAGCACTTACTTCCTCCAAAAGTATTCATAAAAATTTTTATTAATTATTGAGGTAGTGTATATACTAGTATTTGTATTTGCGGGATATATAAAAATTATTAAAAGATGTGAAAATTAAATCCTTTATAACTTATTTAACATTTTAAATTATATTTATTTTATTTTATTCAATAAAAGTTAATTCAAATTATAATCTTTACATTATCTATCCCTCTTTCTATAATTTCTGCACATAAGATTTAAATAAAAAAGTTATACTTTGATGAAAATAATTAATACGCGTACACTAATAAAGATAAAGATTTGACAATTTTAATATTTTTTCTTAATTTTCTATTATTGATAGTTTTATTTTTTTGAATTTGTTGTTTTAAGCTTGATATATTAAGTCATATATTTTATATAATTTTTATATTTTTAATTCAAGCTAGATAAAATTAAAATTTTAAATTCATATCTCTATTTAAATTCAAACTGAAATAATCGAACATTGTAGAAGTATGATTTGTCTATTATATGACACTTTAATTTGGATTCAAATTTTACACTGTTGATATAATAAAATCTGAATTGATTCTTTTTTTTTTTTTGTAATTCTAATTGTAAAACAATTTTCAAATATAAAATTTCATGGTGATGATATTGTCATCATAATATTGCTTTGTTTCTCATACTCTATATAAATAGGTTAATAGCCTAATTTTATTTTTAAAATTTTCTATTTTAAACTTGATATTTAAATCATATAACTCATTTAAAATTTATATAATTTTAATATTTTTTCACTTGAAAAATGTAAGTTAAAATTCATATCCATTTTAGATTTAAACCGAAGTAATCGAATATTGCGAAAGTATAATTTCACCAATAAAATTAGGACACTTTAGTATGAATTTAAATTCACATTTTAGTTATTAAGAAAATTAAGTCTTAATATAATGTTCAAACTTAAATTATGTAATAATTGACACTTGTCATTATAATATTATTTTGTTTCTCCTACTATATATAGATAGATTATATAGATTTTCTAATGGTAATAATTTTTATTTGATATTTCAATATATGTAAGTCATTTTAAATTTTGATAGGTTTTAAAATTTTCAATTCAACTTAAAAAATAATAATTCAAACTTAATAATAATCATAAGTTTAATTATACGCTATAAATTAAGATTTTTTTAAAATATAAAGTATATAAAAAAAATACTAAAAATATTATAAAGGATTAAAAAAGTTTAAAAGGACTATATTGTTTAAAATAATATTTATTTCATATAAATACTTGACTTTTCTCATTGTCTTAAAGTAAAGTATACATAATTTGACTATGTATTTTATTACTATTTTTATTGGATAATTTTATTCTATATATTTGTTAATTAAATAGTACTAATAGCATTTGTACATAGGAAAAAATAATATAATAATAATAAAAAAAAACACAAAGACCAATTGAACAATTAAAAACTTTTTCAAATTAAAACTAAATCTCCCACCACCGCCACACCTTTTCCCCAATTTCCCCCCAAAATTAAAAATTAACAAAAATTAAAAGATTTTCTTCCAAAATTTAAAAACTAAATAAATTTAACCTTATCTCCCTTTTTATTTAACAATCCTAACCACTCTTTCTGCTTTCCCATTCCTTCCCTGTTCCCACACGCCTCCCTCTCCTCAACTCTTTCATATTCTCATCTAGTTAATTCAATTTGATTTTTATGTGTGTGATGTTTGTCTAAATATTTTAATTTATTTTTTGTAGGTTTTAAACATAAAATTTTTCAAGTGAGTGAGATAAGTTTTTACTATAAGGATATTGCATTGGATCGTACAATTTTTTCAAAAAAATAATGTAAAAGTAATTTTTTACTTGTGTGAGTATTTGAATTGATTCAAAATTTGAGATTTATATTTAGAGATTTTAAGAAGCTTACAGACTTTTTAACTTATTTGATTGCTTTGTATTTTTTTCTTGTTTTTTATTTGTTAATTTTAGTAAAAAATTATCTAAGATATATTTTTCTCTTGAATTTCATGTATACGCACACTTGCATGTAATGCTCCTTATTTTTTTGGTGCTAAAATACTGTATTATTATCAATAGGTGTAGTAGTGGAATAAGAGCAAATAAATGACAAATTAAGTCGGATGTTGATCAAACTAAGATTCGATTGAAGATCGTGGAAGGAGAGATTATGAAGCATGAATTCAAGCAAGATGGTGTTTTAAAAGAGTTGTAAAATGCAATTATATGTAACTTTTATTACTAACAAAGCTTGTGGAAGATTCTTTAAATTATAGTAATATAGATGTTGAAATTTATTTTGGAATTTCTTTTTAGTCTTCATTATATTATAGAAATTCTTGTGTTTAATAATGTTTATGACAATATTCCTCAATTTATACTAATGAATATTTGTAGTTATGGCTAAACCTAAATATAATTATTAAAAATTGACTAATTTTCACTTTCTATTGCTAATTCAAATGAGCTATGAGATATGCCTTTTGTAGCAAAAAGAATAAATTCTTAGCTACGTCACAAAAATGTTTGTGGCAAATACTAAGTGTATAGCTATGTATTTTTTATTTGCTAGCTAAATATAAGTATTGTTAACATGAGACTGAAATACAAAATAGCCACACATTTTAATTATCATAGCAAATAAATCAAATCTTTTGTCACAACACAAGACATTGTGACTATAATATAAAAATTACTATAGCTTTTATTTGTCATGACAAAAAAGTAAAATTATTTGTCACAAGTATATATTTCGTAGCAAGAATTTTTTTAACATCATTGTAACAACATAATTTTTTTGTAGTTATAAGTATTAGCAGTTCGTCGTAGATCATGTAAAGTTTGTATGTAAAGTCTGTAGTTAACTTTTAGTTACGCTACTTCTTGCTATGAATGCTATAAAAAAAAATTTGAAGGCTAAAATGTTTAGCCATAAAACTTTTCACATTTAGCTATGATGTATTCTGAAGCTATATATGCATTTTGTTGTATTGTTGTTTTGGTTTTGAATATGTTTAAACACCCTTTTTTCGTTAAATTTTCAAACTTCTGCATCTTCTTTTGATGTTCGTGAGCCCCAGAATGACTTCGCACTAATTGGCTTCTCTATGAGAAGGTGATTTACGTCGTTCTTCTGACTGCGACATGATGAAGGCGACCTACCATATCTTATTATCTCTCCATAAGAGAACAATTTTGTATGGAGCCTCGATTATAATGATGAGTACGATAATGCTCAGACTGCACTTTTAAAAAATTAGTAATTATTGTTCGTTGTTATTTATAATAGCGATTAATAATGTATATTATATATAACCTCAATTGTGTCTTAGAAAGTTTAAACTCTTAATACACAATACTCTCTCTGTCTCAAATTATCCATCCCAAATTTTTTAATTTGATTTCTCATTTTACTTGTCTTTTTTCATTAATCAAGAAGAGACAATTTTTTTTTTTTCATGTTTTACCCTTTACATTAATTACTTTTTTTTTTCAAATTAAAATGTAAACATCATTTAATATGGATACTACGATAAACTAGCCATATTATTAATTATTTTTTTAATCAATGTGTCATCTCAATTTGGGCCGGAAGGTGTAATAAATAACAATATTAATCTTCCTAATTATTACTCCCAAAAAGTATGTCAATGCTTAAACTAAGCCTGTCAAACGGGCAGGGCTGACCCGACCCAATCCGGCCCACTTACAAAAATCAGCCCGATTTGATCCGGCCTGGTAAGTCCTAGGGCTTTAGGGTACCAGGTTCGGGCTGGGTTTTTTATTGATTTGGGCCCGGTTAACCCGGCCCGGACTAAGTCCGGTTAAGTTTTTCTTTAGAAAAAAAAATTGGATTTAATTATAACTTAGTTTTAATATATTATTAATTTACTATCAAGTATTATTAATTTATATATGTGTATATATATCTTCTATAGACATATATATTTAACGTATACATGTGTATATGTTATATAAATTAATATATAATTATATATTGTAGTATATTTTATTTAAAGTAGTGCATATATATTGAATGATACGTATATATGTGTCTATAACTCTCTCTCTCTCTCTATCTATCTATCTATCTATCTATCTATCTATCTATATATATATATATATATATATAAAGTAGTACATATATATTGAATGGTACGTATATATGTGTATATATCTTCTATAGACGTATATATTTAACGTATACATGTGTATAGGTTTCATAAATTAGTATATAACTATATAACTATATATATATATATATATATTGTAGCATATGTTTTATTTAAAGTAGTACATATATATTGAATGGTGCGTATATATTTGTTTATATCTTCTATAGACGTATATATTTAGTGTATACATGTGTGTATGTTTTATGAATTAGTATAACTATATATATATATTGTAGTATATGTTTTATTTAAAGTAGTACATATATAATATATTGAATGGTGCATATATATGTGTATATATCTTCTAAAGTAGTATATATTTAACGTATACATGTGTATATGTTTTATATATTAGTATATAACTATATATAGATATATTGTAGTATATGTTTTATTTAAAGTAGTACATATTTATTGAATGGTGCCTATATATGTGTATGTATCTTCTATAAACGTATATATTTAACGTATAAATGTTTATATATTTTATAAATTAGTATATAACTATATATATATTGTAGTGTATATATATATTGTACTATTGTAGTATATATTTTATTTAAAGTAGTACGTATAGTCATATATATTGAATGATACGTATATATGTGTAATTGTGTATATATTTATTAAAAAATATATAGTGTGTATTGGAGTGTTTATAGTGTATATAGTGTATATAATTGTAGTATATATAGTGTATATTGAAATTTTTAATTTTTTTTAAACGGGTTTGACTGGTTTTTTAACCGGGTTTGATCGATTTTTTAATCGGATTTCACCGGATTGGATTAAGTGGGTCGGGTCAGAGTTGTTTTTTAATTTTTTACTGTTGAACCCGGACCCGGCCCAGCCCACTTAATCCCAAACCGAACCAATCGGCCCACCAACTCGGTTAACTATCACGGGCTGATTTTGGATTGACCCGGCCCGATCCACTTAACACCCTTAGCTTAAACACATTAATGACAATTTGCTTTGATGAGCTGTTGTAAAGTGTGTCGTGTAGCATGTATGGTGCTATACATTAAACACATTAATGACAATTTCTTTTAAGTTATACAAATGTTTCAAGCTATGTAAAATATTATTACTCCCAAAAAGTATGTCAATGCTTAAACACATTAATGACAAATTTGCCTTGGTGAGTTGTTGTAAAGTGTGTCGTGTAGCATGTATGGTGCTATACATTAAACACATTAATGACAATTTTTAAAGTGGTAATACATCAAAACCTCCCTGATCTTGTTCCGATAATTTATTTTAGCACTTAAATTTTATAGATAATTATTTATCCCCCTAAATCTTTTTGAAGTGATTATATACCACCTTAAAAATACAATATCACTGTCACTACGGAGAGTGTATTACACTTGCGCCACATCAGCACCACGTCAAAATTTATTTTAAAAAAAGTGACCCCACTAATTTATTTACTGCACAATATTGAAAAAAAGAAAAGAAAAAACCCTCCCTCTTTCCCCCTTCCACCCACCCCACCCCTATTCCTTTCTTCTTCAAGCTCCACCACCTTCCTTTCTTCTTCCACTCCACTCATCATTCCAGTACCACCTAAATTGTATATTTCAAAGCAAATCAATATCTTTAAAGATTAAAATTCGATGAAAATAGCTATTTTCCAGAGATCATGTTATGATTTGGCAGATATGGATCGCCAAGAGAAATTCCATCTCAGAGCAAAGAAACTGGATCTGAGCTATATCTTTTCTCACAACATCAAATGATTGTTTTGATGAATACTTCATAACAACACTCAGAGATGAAGATGAAGATTGCAATGAGGAAGAAGAAGTGTACTCAAATCGCTCGAGCTTCTCCAAATCATCTCAAGATTTTAGTAAGATCCTCTTGGAATTTGGGTAAAGTTCCGATAAGGTTCCACTGCCGCTACCGAAATTTCCTTCTCCCATTTCGGTCTCAACCGCTATTGCCTACATGATTTACAAGTCTTTTGAGAGCGTTAGCTTTGGATTGAACGGAGTTTTGATAAATCTGAAATATACTTTTACAGGAAGATTTCTCCAATTTTAATTTTTCATACCCACCATTAAATTTCATCAACCTTAAATGGTGGTATCGGAACTTATCATCTCAAATTCACCCACCATTAAATTTGATCCACCCCACCTATCGTTTTCTTCTTTTATCTTTTTCACTTTAAACGATGGGGATGCGGTGGAGGTGGCGGGTATGGTAGTTGAAATATGAGAAATTGGGGTGGGGTAAGGGTGGGGGGTTTGAAGGAGGGGAAGGGGAAGGGGGAGTTTAAAATATGTATATATGTAATATAAGTGGATCATTTTTGTAAAAGAAAGCAAATTCACGCGTCTATATTTTTTTTCTTTTTTTTAATGCCACGTCAGCCTTAAGGGTTGAAATTAATTCACGATAAAGTTGTTAAGGGGGATGAATAAATGAAAGTTTAGTTTAAGTGTTAAAGTAAGTTGTCGGGACAAATTCAGGAGTTATTTTTGATGTATTATCTCATTTTTTTAAGTTATACAAATGATTCAAACTATGTAAAATACATATTAAAGGTTCAAATTATGTAAAAAAGAAAAAAAGCAATTTCAAACTATGTGAAATACACATATGTAAAATACTTTTGTTTTTTAAAATATATAGCCATCAAAACGGTAGGATTAAATGTTAATCATGTTTTTCTTCAATTTTAGGAATTCTAAGATTAATTAAAAATAAAAAAAGTTCATAAAAAATATAGGATATTATTGGGTAAAAACTTACATGCACCCGGTGTATACACCAAACTATTAAATTAAGTAAAATACATATTGATTAATCATGGTTAAGTAACATGAATTTTAAATTCAAACACGTGGCATGCATATATTGGCTTGGTATATATACCGGGTGCGTGTAAGTTTTACCCATGTATTAATAAGTTTTGATTTTTCTTCTGTATATGAAAAAGAAGTCCTAAAAGATATGATAAGCGGGAGAAAAAGAAAATCAGAAGCAATTATATAGGTGTTCTTTTTCTTTTCAAAACTAATATTGGTAAGTTATGATTTTTTATGTACGTAAAAGAGAAGTCCTAAAAAACATGGTAAGTGAAAAAGAGGAAAAATATTGATGATTTTGTTTTTCATTGGTAGATAATTTTTTCCTTGTGTACTAAAATAAGGAGTCCTAAAATACATAATCTAATTTCTTTTTTCAAAACTAATGTTGGTAAGTTTGTTTTCTTTTTTCAGAATTAATGTTCTTTCCTAAAATACATAATCTAATTTCTTTTTTCAAAACTAATGTTGGTAAGTTTGTTTTCTTTTTTCAGAATTAATGTTCTTTTTCTTATTTGCTAATTTTGGTTTTGGGAGTCCATCTCTTGAGTGCCTCTTAAACTATTTAAGATCATAATTGATAGAAGTCTTACACACGCGATTTTGCAATCAACACTTACATATTGTGAAGTTATAAACCAAGAGAATATAATTAAGAACGAAAATTATGTTTATTAGATATATTAAATTTTCACCAAAGTGCAAGTGCGTTCAGATGAACCCCTCATTGTATGCTAGCTCCGTCCCTGTTTGCTTGATTGTTGATGCTTTTTATACTCATAATTAACATAAGTTATTTGTTTGAATATTATTTTTAAGAAAAGTTCAAGTTTGAAATAAAACTCCCTAACCCTTTGTAGCTGTAACTATTGTAATTTTTTTATATTAAAATTTAGTCGTGTATATATTTTGGCATAATGTTTGAGTTACAAAAAGAAATTTAAAGAAAATGAAAGACATTTATTACTTTATAAAGTTAAACATGTTGAAAATTTTGATGAATTTGAGATACATTATTTTTTCACACTATCTTAAATTGTTAGAGTACTTATTTTAATATTAAAATTATTTTTTAATATTTTTATTCATTTTTTTATATAATTTTCTTGATTTATGTGAGAACACGTGCATCGCACATACACTAAACTAGTTATATTAAAAGTATGAGGGACCTTAGCAATATTGTTTGAATTTTTTGCCTTTTATTAAAAGTCTCTGCTTTAGATTAAATCATCTTTTCATTATTTTTTTAATATTTAAGAGTTAAAATTAATTAAATATTTACATTAAAACTTTTTCTTATTAGAAGTCATCAAAATTAATGACAACTAATATCTTTTTCGTTAGTTTAAGAATTTTAAATCAACTAAAGTTAATTTTAGGAAGATCTAAAATATCTTGAAATAAATATGAAAGTATTACAACAACAACAACAAACCCAGTGTATTCCCACCTAGTGGGGTCTGGGGGGTAGGATGTACGCAGTCCATACCTCTACCTCTGAAGAAGTAGAAAGGCTGTTTCCGATAGACCCCCGGCTCGAGACACGCGGTACCACACAAACACATAGTAAAGCACAACACAAGGTTACAAGATTACATAACATAAATACGGCACTCATAAGTAATATAAAACAGAGGAAAGCACACAGCTTCATAATAAAACATGGGACACAGACTCCTAACAGGAATAAACCCCCACCAAGTAGTTCCCTATACTAGCGACTCAGACTGGCCCTAGTCCACTGCCCTGATTCGCGTCCTCCAGACCTTCCTATCTAGGGTCATGTCCTCGGTGAGCTGTAACTGCTCCATGTCTCGCCTAATCACCTCACCCCAGTACTTCTTCGGCCTACCCCTACCCCGCTTAAAACCATCCAACGCTAGCCTCTCACACCTACGGACCGGGGCATCCACGCCCCTCCTCTTCACGTGTCCGAACCATCTCAATCGGGCTTCCCGCATCTTGCACTCCACTGGTGTCACACCAACCTTCTCCCGGATGTTCTCATTCCGAACTTTATCCCCTCTGGTCAGCCCACATATCCAGCGCAACATCCGCATTTCTGCCACCCTCATCTTTTGGATGTGGGAGTTCTTAACTGGCCAACACTCCGCTCCATACAACATGACCGGCCGGACTACCGCCCTGTAGAATTTGCCTTTAAGCTTAGGCGGCACCTTCCTATCACACAGCATCCCCGACGCGAGCTTCTACTTCATCCATCCCGCCCCAATATGGTGCGAGACATCCTCGTCAATCTCACCGGTACTTTGGATCACGGACCCGAGATACTTGAAACTCTCCCTCTTACCTACCTCCTGTGATTCCAGCTTCACTACTACCTCATTCTCCCGCCTCACGTGTGATTCCAGCTTCACTACTACCTCATTCTCCCGCCTCACGTCATTAAACTTGCATTCCACATACTCTGTCTTGCTTCTGCTCACCCTGAACCCTTTAGACTCAAGGGTTTGCCTCCACACCTCTAATTTGTCACTCACACCCCCTCGAGTCTCATCTATCAAAACTGCATCATCTGCAAAAAGCATACACCACGGCACCTCCCCTTGAATACGCCGCGTCAACACATCCATCACCACTGCAAACAAAAAGGGACTAAGAGTAGATCCCTGATGCAACCCTGTCCGGACCGTGAAATGCTCTGAGTCCCCTCCCGCCTTCCTCAACTTCGTTTTCACTCCATCATACATATCCTTGATTGCTCTGATATATGCCAGCGGTACTCCACTCACCTCCAAGCATCTCCAAAGCACCTCCCTGGGGACTTTGTCATAGGCCTTCTCCAGGTCGATAAACACCATGTGCAGGTCCTTCTTCCTCTCCCTATACTGTTCCACCAACCTCCTTACCAGGTGAATTGCCTCCGTTGTCGAGCGGCCAGGCATAAATCCAAACTGGTTTTCTGAAATAGACACTATTCGTCTTAGCCTCACCTCGACCACTCTCTCCCAGATCTTCATAGAGTGACTCAATAACTTAATCCCCCTATAGTTGTTGCAACTCTGGATGTCCCCCTTATTCTTATAGAGAGGTATCATGGTGCTCCACCTCCAAGCCTCGGGCATCTTTGCCGTCTTGAAGATTTCATTAAACAATCCCGTCAACCACCTAATACCAGCCTCTCCAACGAACTTCCAAAACTCGACCGGTATCTAAATATGAAAGTATTAGAATAAGAAAAATCTAAGAAGTACAAAATTTTTAAAAGTTTTAACTAAGTAATCAAAGTTTTTCTAAAGGTTTAACTTTAAAAATAAGGAAAGATTTTAAATATAGAAAAAATAAAATAACATAATTGTACTATAAGTATGGTTCAAATTGATCTGTCTCTCTTAACCTATAGCAGCATGAAAAAGATGTGTTGTATGACAAACGCAAAAGTGACGATCCATTAACCACTTGAAGCTTCTAGTGGTAAAACATATGTGTGCTTACAATAAAATATATGTTATGTTTACATCATTATACTAAAGTGTGAAAGATCTTTCAAAAGTGATTTGAACTTTTTGTACTTCATTAAAAATTTTCACAATAGATAAAATCATTTTATTTTAAATAATCACAAACTATACGTGTAAGACACGTGCAGTTAAATAGTAAGAAGAAATGAAGTCACAATAATCAACTTTACGTAAGTGTGTCTATATAATGTTTCTGCTGTCTATAAATTTTCAAAATTGCTAACTGCTACTATATATCTTATCTCAAAAATTATATCCTAAACCATAACTAATATAACTGTGTATATGAATATGACAATGTGTATATATACTATATAATTATGTTCGTGATATGCACGGGCTCAATGCACAATGCTCCATATTAAAATTTTAATACATAATAATATTTGAAAGTAGATTATACCATGCCATAATGCTTCTATACTCTTTATAAAGGTGTGTTAAAAATGACAGGGATAGTGCCTCTCCAACGATCAATTTAGAGCCTTTGTTATTTTATTTTTTCAGCATGCTATTTGTCACTAAAGCATGTACCATTATGTGAATTGTGTTATTAAGTAGTTTGGTCTTACAATTATGTTGCATAACTTGTTTGACTCAATACTGTCTTGACCTCTTTCATTCCTAAGCTCGGACACTTGGTGGTTGCACTACAACACATGGTTTAACCATTTTAAGTGACAGTTCTTTAACATAATAATGATTTGATATTTGCACCATAAAAATATAAAAGGATCTATATACATTGTCCACTAACCTGCATATAAATTCCTCTTAAAGATATAGGGTGAATAGAAGAAACAACATGAGATAACCATTCCTCTTTAAGAGTTCCTCCATATGCAATCAGTATTGAATAAGAGATAGTTGTAATATCTCTACAAAAAATAGAATTCACATTGATTTGTTTATTAAAAAGTAACCATGCTTACATATCCTGGATACTTAACCATTGATGATTCTTTTCGCAATATGATTTGAACTAAGAAATCATAAATAAGCAAATAGCTCACTTACAGGGTAAGAATATCAGATCATCTTTCATTGTATTCAGTAAAATAATTTTTCAATATGCTACAAAAGTATTACATAAAGAATTCAATCAAAGACAAAAATACTTCAAAACTCACTATACATTAAACATACCATTCTTTTAAAATTCATTCTTTCTAAAATCTAAAATTTTGTAAAGAGCAACTTCACAATATTACGTTGTAAATTTATGTTTATGGGTATGCTTAAGTTCTCAGATTTTTTCAAAATTGATAAATTACATATACTTGAATAAAAAATATTGTTAACGTCAAGAAGAAGAAGACATAGTATTTTATCAAAAATGAGCAGATTGTAGGTACAATCAATAGAAAATAAGTGCTCGAAGAAAATGCTTATCGTAACTTTAAGAATTACAAACAATAATGTTATCAACTAAAATCTTTGAGAAAAATATATAACTCCTCGCAAAGAGAATGTATAGTTCTCATCGATTGTGAAGCTATGGTTAGAAAGAAGAAGACAAAGAAGCTTAATACCATCTATGATTTATAATATCTGGTAGAGAAATTAATATCAGCATATCACAAATTCTAGTTTGATTTGAGTAATTTTCTTTTTCATGTTTTTCGTTCTTCTATTTATTCTTGGGTTTCAATAAATTCCAACCATGATTTACCTTATCAAATTACTTTGCAATGAGAATAAGCAACAAAAGTGCATGAAAATAGAGAAAAGAAGTAAGCAATATAACATACTGCACCACGTAATAAAAATGCAACTTATGTCAATATTAATCTACGTATAATATTGCTATCTTCCTTGACAACAAAAATAAAGATACAAAAATTCGACATAGAGAGTTAAAAACTAAGTTACTCGAAAACATCAATTTTGATGCTGCATCGGTATCAACACAACATGGGTGTGAAAATTTGTACCTGATTTGATCAATTGATTTGAATACTTCAAACAAAATTATTACAGAAATTCATGACAGATACCTATCATTTCGATAATCAAAAGTAAAAGTTGGGGTGTAATTGAAGAAAATGAAATAGCTTGTACTATCAAAAATTTTTATGTCAATTTTTTTCCTTCAATTTCTTTTTGAGATTGTTCTCTTAATCAATATTTTTCTCCTTGAAGTACCTTGAAAGTTTTTTCACATAATATCTCATAACTAAAACACATATTTTTATTTTTAGACATCTGAATTACTTTTAGTTGAATCATTCACTCATATTTGTACTTGAATTCGTACCTCAAAATCATAAAATTTAGCTCATGAAGTATCCACCCTCTAGATCCACACCTATATTAGATATTTTCAATCAAATTCGAACAACTTAGATTGAATGCACAAAAGTTATGCCCTAATGTGTTTTGCAAAATACATGAGAAATTTTATATCTTGTTTGATCTTAAAAAAAGTATCAAAAAATAAAACACAAACGAAAATATAAAACATGCACTTAGACTAATAAAGAGAGAATGAGTAGTAGGACGATCTTAACTAAGTAGAGGAGTAAGACGATTTTAACTAAGTGATGTTTTTGACCTAAAGTTTCTTAATATGACCCTTTCTTCTTCAAATTCCTAAAATCATAGCAAACGGTATTCACTAGGCTTCACCAACTACCTTATCTCAACAAAATGTCAATCAAAAAACATAATGCTAGCTTAACAATATGCATATCGCATGAAATGAAAATCTATGTTTCTAATAATGATCAAAATATCAACAAATGTCAAAGTACAAAAAAATGAAGATTACGCAACTTGTTATGTAAAATTAATGCCACCTTCAGCTAATTTTGTAAGAGAAGTAAAATAATAGCAGGGAGGACATATTTCAAGATGCTTTTCAATAACATAAATTTTAGGCAATACAACATAACTAATTTTAAATAAAAAATTATCAGTCTCAGTGAAAAATAGAATGAAAAGCTTTCGAAACATGAAATTTATGTTGATTCTAATCTTGTGAATCCACAAAGTCATCAGTATATTTTTTTTGAAGGTTAGAGAATCGTTAATGTTATTTACTATTTCATTTTTCAATATCACTAAGCACCATATCCTTGGAACCATCTTATGAGCTATGTCAGGATGGTACTTGTAACTTCATGAACACCATTATTTTCTGTAAAAAGAATTCAAATAATGAAATAGATTATACTTTAAAGGCTTTATAACCTTTATTTCAGGTCCTTATGTACAAAATAAATAAGCAATTATACTAAAATAAAAATAATTTTAATTTTATCCCAAAAATAAAAAAGAAATAAGTTCAGATGTCTCATTGGATTCACCAATGTTGTTAGTCACATGGTTCGTAAGTGGGATTACCACCTCACGAATAGGTCTTGCGGCTGGTTGAGCAGGAATAACTAGAATAGCCAGAGCTGGAACATTTCTGGCATTTGGATCAATAGGAGCATTAGGATTAAGAACATTAGGATCTTGTATTTTAGCCATTTGACCCTGTTGAGTAAAATATTGAGCTCTTCACCTTTGATGAAAAATCAATTTCGATTCTGCAAAAGTCTCTACCAACTCTTTATCTCTAGCCAGTCCAATATTCAGCTAAACCTGCAAAAATTCAGCCGGTAAGATCAAGTTGTTAACACTTAAACTTATTATCAAAAACCCCAAATTAAGCAATTTACTAATTATACTAGTCCCCAGAAATGGCGCCAAAAACTTGTTGCGTCTCTACGCACACGCAACTGCACGTGATCGTACAAGTAGTATAAAGATTTAGACAGTCAGATATCATTCCCACGAGGACTAAACAACTATAATTTTAATCAAATTTTAGTTTTAGATAACTAGGTATTAAGTGTTGTAGAGTATCAAGATGATTCTAAATTTGTGAATAAAAAGGTAAATTATTAAACAAGAAATAACAGGTGGTGACTAGAGCAAAGCAAGCAACAGTTGTAATCAATAATGATGAGGATTCCAGGGTTGAGGAATCTTGAACAATCATACAATTCTCTATTCTTATCACAGTCTGATTGGTTATCGGGTTGTTGATTCGCAAAGTTTTTACCACGATCTTGGTCTCCCGACCTCAAATCTTTTATCTATGGAATATGTAGCTACAACCCCCGCAGTGTTACAACAATTCTTCTAGATTTATAAAGTTATCTTCTTGCAATTAAACCAAGTAAGGCTTCTAGGTATATCCCTACCCTAGATGCTAATTCAAACCCCTTATTTTATAAAAGGATAAGAACTTTGCTCCTTAATTTCTTATTTCTATCCTAAGGTTCTCCTCCCGGATGTACATAGAAATATAGATTTACTCTAATGGTGGACACTCGTCAAAATAGTAAGATCAAGAAATTAAGAAAAACTCAGATGATAATCCAAAAAGAAACTATGAATAAGAATATCAAAGAATAATCATGTTCTTGACCTCAACCCCAAAACAAGGGTGTTTAGCCACTCATATTTGAATTAAACATCAAAAATAAGTAATTAATCATACCCAAAATAATTGCTGAAGTAAAGAAGTTCAAAAGAAATATTTAGAACCATAAAAGAGAGAATTCTATGCATTTCCGTTGTTGCTATACATGCCAAAAAGTCCTTGTAATTGTGCTCACGTGTTCCTTTTATACTTGGAAAAATTCACCAGATCTTAACCCTTGACGCGACCGTCACTAATCGCTTTGATCCAACCAACGCATCGCATCAACAGCGCATTGTTACACTGGAATTTGCTCCTCAACATTTGGCTAAGTGTCAAAACCTTAAGCATCAATGCAACTCATTGACATCGCATCGATGCAATAAAATTTGTTCTTTAATTTCTGGCTAAGGCATAGTATATCACCAGTCGATGCGACACGTTGAGATCGCGTTGTGTCACTGGTATTTTTCTCCAGTTTCTTTCTTTCTTCTTGTCAATCCTCCAGATGTTTTTGCCTTTAATCCACATGGTCTTTCGTCTCTTCATGATATGTATTCCATTTTCTTCCAAATCCATGAAAAATTAACCCTATATCTCTAATCACATCGGTTAGTCATGAAACACAATTTAACTCAAAATTCAATATATTTAGCACACTTTTTATTCCCAAATCAAGTCTAAATATGGGTAAATAGAGGTGTTTGGACATATAAATACGCCCAAGATCACCACCACACACTTAAAACCTTGTTCGTCCTCGAATAACTTCAAGCAACAAAATCACCAAACCTTTAATTGTAACCTAAGAATTATGCTAGTGTTGGGCACATGAACCTTTATTTCACACTTCATTATCCCAACAGTGACATTTAATTTATTGGCAAATTTAATATAAGCACGAAATCAGAAAACTCAATCAATAATCTGGACTTTCATCCGTATGCACCCTCACAACAAGAAAGTTTTCCCATATCACTCATAATTTAACACTCTTAATCAGGAT
The DNA here is from genome assembly GCF_002878395.1 of Capsicum annuum. Lineage (NCBI taxonomy): Eukaryota > Viridiplantae > Streptophyta > Magnoliopsida > Solanales > Solanaceae > Capsicum > Capsicum annuum. Next base: position 97,815,909 of record NC_061122.1, on the reverse strand, counting down.
AGAAATGTGAAAATTCAAACACTCACTCTCAAAAAAAAATTCATACATATTAGGAGATGAACTATAGGCTTTCCCTTAGTGTATTACTCCATTAATAGTCGAATGTTGCAATGTAGGATGAAATAGGTCTTTTTATGGTTGTAATGCAGGCTAAGGAATGGGTAGGAACTATTTTGGACATAGTAACTAATCTCCCTAAGCACTTTAATACATAACTCCCTTTAATCAAAATCAGATTCTGTCAACCAAACTTTTTTTTAGCTCATTATCTTTACACATCCATTGGTTCACCCTAATATTTCTAAGCACATTATCACACTTTGGTAGGAGTATTTTCTTTCATGTTTCATCTTTTCTTCACATCCCAATTCTCGTTATGCACCCCTATAATAGTCACCCTCAACCTAAGCAATTTGCCTTAATTAAGGTGCACATTATCCTTAGCGGACCAGGACCAAAAATGGTTCATGGTAACACAATAATCGGGTAACAATAACTGAAATTTTCATCACAAATTATTTTCTAACTCCTAACCTTTAAATTTAAGTGCGCAAATTACTTCTCTTAGAGCTTCACTTTCACCCTTTTCCATTCTTTGTACTTCAAATTTTCCCTTATTTCATTATTAAAGTGCTTAAGAAATATGGATCAAATTAAGGTCGTGTCAAAGAAAAGGATTCGGCTACATATGAGGCTATTAAAGAAATCAGGCTATAGGCTCAACGGGGCTGACTATGAATATGCATAAGGGTAGGCAAATATAGTCCTTAAAATTTGGTTAACAAAGAAATGCCTAAATCACTTCCTACTCCCAACACCCTTTATTTTGCTTTGTAAACAAACCGGACAAGTTCTAGTCATTCCCATACATGCAGAATATAAACAATTTCTCACATACTCAGTGCATGCTAAGAATCAAGTCGGATCCTTAAGGTCTCCAATTTTTGCACTTTATCAAATTCAATGATTAAGCTAATCAAATTAACTACACCTATTGAGATTTCACATTTAAAAACAAAAAATTTTCCCAACACTAACATTTCTCGAAGGTTGCAATAGAGATCTTACTACTTTGTCAGCTTCTAACGACGCACTCCTCTTAAGATAGTCGTTATCCATCAATCATAAGGGAAGGCACTAACTAAGATGATTGCATAGCAAAATTTGCCAAAAAGGGAACACATAATTATTGTAATCTCAAATTTTACCACAAAGGGTATAAAATAAAATACTGTAAGTAACATAAACAAAAATAAAATCTTACCAAAAAGGGCAATACTTGTCAACTTACAAATTCACTAAAAACATAAAAGGAATAAAAATTATTCATCCAACACAACCACAAACCAACATTGTTCAAAAATAGGAAATTAAAAGAGATGAGATGAAGATGTAGATGAATAAAGACCAACCACCCTACACTTAAGCCGAGCACTATCCCAGTGCTAGCAATAAGGCATGGTAGCATAGTAGTCCCTGTTCAATCAAATGTCACCATGGCCATCACGTCATCAGCATCAGCATCATTTCCATCACTAAACTTGCCACTTGACTCATCATTATCAGACTGCTCCTCTTCCTCGGACTCATTATCAGAATACGCCATGCTCCTCTCCTCATCAGTAAGGACATCATCATCCGCGGGGCTCATCAAAATCATCACCTATCCACAACATGGTCTTGGCATAACTCCCTAATGGAAAGTTCAGCTCTACTGCATGGATTTTCTGTTGGGTGACTGCTCATCCCGAAGCCCTCAGCAGTAAACTAGTATAACCGTACATCCTGGCCATAATTTCATCATTCTGAGCTTGACGATTGGGCATAATCAAATTCATACCATGAGGAGCAAGCCCTTTGGTGCGAGAAATATCAAGTGGCTCATTACCTATAGGCGATAAATAATCTGCATTCTCTTCAGGCATGCCCTGTTGCCTAAAAAATCTAGTCAGCAATCCACCAAATCCATATCTATGACCCCTAAGAACCGAGCCTTCCTTATCGCCAAGAAAATAATGGCACCCATATTGACGTCCACTTCATCATGCATGAAGGCATAAATCAAACATACTCTATCATGGGTTACCTCTATCATATGCATCCCATGAATCAGAAAAGCATAAATGATTCTAGCCCATAAACGAGCCTCTCTGTTTAGATGAGCAAATGGAAGTGAAACATGTGTACCTCCCTCTTTGTGGCAAATCTACCTCACCGTAGATCGAGTGTCGCACAGAAAGCGATGTATCTGCTGATATGGGGGTTCGATTATCATCCTCTTCAGTGGGTCGGGATTAACAAAGGGTACATGTGCACCTAACAACTCATTAATAGTATCTGCCATGAAAGTGATCATCTGACCACGCACCTCAACTTCATACTCTCTTGAGTTCCAATTGGCGTAAAATTCCCTTACCAAGATCAAATTGCATTCTTCTAGTTGCTCAAATAAGAAACCCATGTATTGAGCCTCTATCTTTTTCACTATTGAAGGATATTTCTTCATCAAATTTCTCCTGTTGATATATTGATCCACCGAATATTTGGATTCCTTATGTTGTGAGTACCATTTTCTACCCGCTTCTACTATAACTTTTGTTCCGAACCTGAGGTGCCTCCTGGGAACATATGGTGCTGCAGGCACACGATCAGTTTGCCTTCTTCTCTTATGTGTAAACCCAGATATACCAGTTGTATTCTTTCCCTTTCTAGACATGTTACCTGTTCAGCATATCAGCCCAAAAATTCATCAAACAATAACCTTACAAACTAGCAACCATTATGTATGGAAATCACCCCACACTTAATTGCTAGCACAGGTTTATAAACCGGTGAATCAAGGTACTCAGAATTCCCCTATTTATTTCATAAGTTCAACAATCAATTATCCAACATTAACACACAGAGACATCTCGGAGTTGCACAGTTTCAGTACATGGCTTAAAGGATAAACAAGTTATTCTACAAATGCATCTCCCTTCATCACACATTACCACTCTTCAATTCTAGTGCAAACTCGCCTTCAATATGTTCTAGCCTAAACAGTCAACTACTCTTAATTTAGTGAATTATGGCTACCACTAAAGTGGTGTTGAATCAAGATCCACCCCACACTTAGTTTCCATCATATAATGAGCATCAAACTCAACCTAAATCATTAAAATCCAACTCATAGTTTAGCACACACTCATTTGACAATCAATTTACGTCACACCGTAGAGGTACCACATCAATTAAATCATGATTTGCATTTCAGAACATACTTACTTCCCAAATGTACCAAACCACAACAACAATATATCATCCTCACCTAGAAATATTCTCACCTAATTTTAACAATTAACATTCAAAGTAGATTCAATATAGTTAAACAAGACCCTTTAAGATTGAAATTTTAATTCAAACGAAGTTTCAGATTACACAACTTATAGCAATATTGAAGCACATGGATTCATAAGACTTAAACTCAAAATATAATTTAAACTTACCTGGCCTTGGTTGAGAAAGGAAGATGAAGTTGAAACTTTGTTGAACTTTGACAAGAATTGACTAAGGAAGCAATTCAGGGTTTTGGGGAAAAGGGTGTTGCGCAGCTAGGGTTAGGTGAAGGAGGGGGTGGAAAATGGTAAGTGTAGTATTTATAGGGGGTAAATTAGGTTTAAATTTTTTTTTACCGATGGGTGCAGGCAGCGTGACGCATCAGTAATCGCGTGGTAGACTCGATACGACGCATCAAGTACACGTCGGTTCTCTAGAAATTGTATCAAATATTGAGTCTAAGTGTTGCCTGCATGACAACCGATGTGGCGTGATGCTAATTGCATCGGCAGGATTGACACAACGCATCAGAATCGCGTCGATTCTCTGGAAATAGCCTTGAAAAATTTTTCTAAGTGTGGAATTTATGCCCATCAACGCGACGCCCCAAAATAGCATTGATTCTCTGGAAATTGCATCCAAAAAAATTTCTAAGGCCAAATTTCTTAGAATTTTAAGCATTTTTTCTTACCCCTTACCTTTTTTTCACCACTTAACAGCTATTTACTTTACTCAAAGGTCCATGTTCACCATCTTCTCTTCTTCTCTATCTCTATCAAATTTCTCATTCCTGCACACACTCGAAAATAACAAAATTACATAAGAAAAAATAGGTTGCCTCCCACCAAGCGCCTTATTTTTTTGTATTTTTTTCCTTCAACTACTAAAAATTAAACTACCTATTACATTACATTTGTGGGTTGCCTCGTGGTACGACTCAGCTCAGCATCACTCATCAGCAAAAGTGATAAATTCCTTGTGCTTATCCGGATGATCCACCCAATAGTGCTTTACACGTTGTCCATTCACCAGAAACTTCTTAGTCTTCTCTTTATTCCACAACTCTACAGCTCCATGGAGTGTCATACGCATCACCTCAAAAGGTCCAGACCATTTCGATCGCAATTTTCCTAGAAATAACTTAAGCCTTGAATTGAACAACAAACAAGTTATCTGGGTTCAAAAACTCTCTCCTAAATTTTCTTATCATGCCATCTTTTGGTCTTCTCCTTGAATAGCTTGGCATTTTCGTACACATAAAACCTAAACTCATTAATGCTTATTCAACTGCAATAACCGTTTCTCTCCCACAGCATTCATCTCAAAATTCAGCTTCTTCACAGCCCAATATGTTTGGTGGTCCAACTCCACAGGAGATGACAAGCTTTATCATAAACCAAGCGATATGGAGATGTCCCAATGGGCGTCTTGTAAGCTGTTCGGTAGGCCCAATGTGCATTATCTAGCTTCTTTGCCCATTCACGGTCTTCTGGAGTATTTGCTTAATCTCCAGATTAGATATCTCAACCTGTCCACTAGTTTGGGGATGATATGTAGTGGCAACATTGTTCCTAACACCATATTTAGCAAGAAGATTTTGAACCAAATGTTAATGAAATGCATACCTCCGTCACTAATTATTGCTCTTGGTGTACCAGATCTGGAAAATATGTTCTTCTTCACAAATTTCAGCACCACTCTTGCATCATTAGTCAGACTCGCCACAGCTTCCACCCATTTAGAGACATAGTCAACCGCTACAAGAATGGACAGATTTTCTTTTGAAGGTGGGAATGGGCCCATGAAATCAATTCCCCAAACATCAAAGACTTCAACTTCTAAAATATTGTTGAGGGGCATTTCATGACGCCTGGATATGGTACCCAACCTTTGGCATTGATCATAATTCTTTATGAAAGCAACTACATCTCTAAACAGAGTAGGCCAGCAAAAACCTGATTGCATCACTTTTCTTGCAGTCCTCTCACCCCCATGATGTCCACAATATGGAGATGAGTGGCAATCTTGCAGAACCTTTAAAAATTCAGCCTCTGAGATACACCTACGAATGACTCCATCTGGATCCTACTTGAAGAGATACAGTTCATCCCAAATATAGCCATGAGAATTATGGAGTAATTTCTTTCTTTGTTGTGTGGTAGCATCATGAGGGTACACCTCACAAGCTATCATGTTCACAATATCAGCACACCATGGGAACTCAACTATATTTACAGACAACAACTTCTTATCAGGAAACTCTTCCTTAATACTAAGGGAGTCACCAATAGATTGAATTCTTGTAGTAGCAGAATCCACCTAATCAGTTGTGGTTTTACATCTTTTTTTTCACAAGATACTTAATGGAAATATGATCAGTATGAACTATGACATTAGTGCCAACTAAGTAAGATCTAAAGTTGTCAAATGCATACACCACTGTCAATATCTCTTTCTCTGTAACCATATAGTTAACTTGAGCATGATTCAATACTTTGCTAGCATAGTAGATCAAGTGAAATACCTTTTCTTTTCTCTGACCCAAAATCGCTCCCACAACAATGTCACTAGCATTACACATCAGCTCAAAAGGTAACTCCCAATATGGTGCGATCAGATTAGATGCTTCAGTCAACTTCTTCTTGAGTTTTTCAAAAGCTGCATAGAAATTAGCCCCGAATTTGAACTTGGCTTATTTCTCTAATAATTTCCACATGGGGCTTGAAATCTTTGAGAAGTCTTGAATGAATTGTCTATAGAACCCTGCATGTCCCAGAAAGCTTCGCACTCCTTTGACTGTGACTAGATAAGGCAACTTTTCAATCACTTCAACTTTTGCCTCGTCCACTTTGAGTCCTTTGCTTGACACTTTATGGCCTAGGACAATTCCTTCCTTAACCATAAAGTGGTGCTTTTCCCAATTCAACACCAAGTTTGTTTCTTTGCATCGAGCTAGGACTCTATCAAGATTCTGCAAGCACTTTTCAAAAGAATTACCATACACAGAGAAATCATTCTTGAAGACCTCCACAAATTATTCCACCATGCTGGAGAATATCGCTATCATACATCTCTGAATTATAGTAGTTGTATTGCATAAGCCAAATGGCATTCCTCTAAACGCATATGTACCATATGGATAAATAAAAGTGGTCTTCTCCTGGTCTTCTGGTGCTATGATTATTTGATTGTAGCCAGAGTACCCATCCAAAAAATAATAATATTCTTGCCTCGCCAACCTATCCAACATTTGGTCAATGAATAGAATTGGATAGTGATCTTTATGAGTTGCTTCATTTAACATTTGATAATCAATACATATCCTCCAACCGGTCACTGTGCGTGTGGGGATAAACTCATTATCATCATTAGTCGCTACAGTTATTCCTCCCTTATTTGGTACACAGTTCATTAGACTCACCCATTTGCTATCATAAATTGGGTAGACAATACCACTATCTAACCACTTGATCACTTTCTTTCTGACCACCTCTTTCATCATAGGGTTCAACCTTCTTTGTTGCTGCACTCTAGGTCTGTAACCCTCTTCTATATAGATGTTGTGCATGCAAAATACTGGATTGATTCCTGTAATATCAAATATCTGCCAAGCAATCGCCTTTCTTCTCCTCTTTAGAACTACTATAGCTTCCTTCACCTGTACATCTGATAATTCTGCAGACAAAATAACAGGCAAAGTATCTTGATCACTAAGAAAAACATATTGCAAGTAAGGAGGGAGAATCTTAAGCTCCAAGTTAGGAGTTTCTTCGACTGAAGGCTTGGGTGATTGAACAATTGGCCTATTCAAAGGCTCGAACAATACTTTATTCATCTCAACCACTGCCAAATTCACAACCTGGACCAATTACAATGCTTTTACATCTCCATACAGATCATTACCCATCAAATCTTGCTCTAATAATCATCAGACAACAACAAATGCCAATCTAAAGCAAGATCAATAACTGATGTAATAGACAACTCCTCATATATGGCTAGCAGTTTCAACGCTTTGTACACATTAAAAACTTCTACTTTATTATGCGCTCGCATTGTCATTTTTCCAGCTGCTACATCAATGAGTGACTGTCCTATTGCTAAGAAGGGTCATCCCAAAATAAATAGAACAACAAAATCAGCCTCAAAGTCAAGAATTACAAAATTCACTCGAAAGATCAAAGATCCTATTTGCACCAACATATCTTCAATAATACCATCCGCCCGAGCAAGGGATCTATCTGCCAATTACAAGATAATAGTCACGGGTTTGGGACTCCTAAGACCCATCTTATGGTACCATGATATGGGCATAAGATTTATGCTAGCTCCCAAGTCACACAATCCATATGTACAAATTATCTATCCAATGGTATTTTGCAAGGTGAAACTACCTAGATCCTTCAACTTCATGGGCAATTTATTTTGAATCTTGGACGTGCACTCTTGAGTGAGTGTAACTATAGCATATTTGGTCAAGCGGTTCTTATTGGCAACTATATCCTTCAAGTATTTCACATATTTTGGCACACTCTATAGAATGTCAACAATAGGAAGGTTTACTTGAACCTGCTTCAGAAGATCTAAGAACTTCTTATAACTTGCTTCCTCCTGATGCTTCTTTGCTCTTTAAGAAAAGGGCAAGGAGAGAGTCTTCTTTTCCATACAAATTTCATCACTTGCCTCTTTTTCCTTGACTTTCTTCTCTATATTGTCTCTCAAATTGTCATTATTAACTGTAAGATTTTTCTGTTCCTGAACCGTCTTCTTAGTTTGCATCCCACTTCTTGTTGTAACCGCATTCACCTGCTTAGGATTTGCCTCTTTGTCATTAGGTAACGCTCCTTATGGCCTTGTATTCTATGATCCTGCAATTTGACCCAAATGAAAATCTAGATTTCTTGTAAGCAATTATTGACTCTTCAGCTCAGCTGCAAATTGTGCCTGTTGAGTCTTTATGTCTGCTGCAAACTGTGCTTGTTGAGCCATAAACTGCTTAATCAAATCCTCCATATTACTAGTTTGAACGATCGCCTGATTCTTCTGAGCTGGCTGTGGATTGGTTGCATTGGTCACTTATATTGATTTGCATTCTGTACTTGATTTCCACCCCATGAGAAATTGGGATGGTTCCTCCAATTGGGATTATATGTGTTGCAAAAATTCTATTGACCCTGACGATTTGCATTACCCACATAGTTGACTGAATCTGGATTAACAAAACATGCATCTGTTATGTGCTGACCACTTCCACAAACTTCACACCAAGAATTTACCTATTGAACTGCATATGTTGCAGCTGCTAGTTATGTCATACCCAACTTTAGGTTATTCAGCTGAGTAGTCATATGATTTTACATTGCTGCAATCTGTGCCTGTAATACAGTGAACTGATCTACCTCCAATACCCCTACAACCTTCTTGGGAATGCTCCTTGAGTCTGTAAGCCAATCAGGATTCCCTTGTGAAATTCGATTCAATAGTGTATATAATTCTTCATAAGTTTTCTCCGAAGCTTGGCCTCCTGCTGCTGAATCCAAGAAAATTTTTTTATTAGACTCAAGACCTTCTATAAATGTGTGAACCAAGACATCATTCGATTGATGGTGATGAGGACAATTTTTTAGCATGCCTTTAAATCTCTCCCAAGCTTAGTAGATATTTTCTCCATCTTTTTGTCTAAAACTCAAGAACTCACTCCTCAAACGTGTAGTCTTCTGCAATGGGAAGAATCGAATAAGGAACTTCTGAATGTAATATTCCCATGAAGTGATGGAGAGTGGTGGTTCAGTATGTAACCACCTATTTTTTTCCCCATTAGAGAAAAAGGAAAGAGTGTCAATCTGACATAATAAGCATTCACCCCTTCTGGAATGTAAGTATCACTTATACCCAGGAAAGTCTGTAAGTGTTGCTGCAGGTCTTCATGTGAAAGACTATGGTATTGCCCTGCTGAATTCAACAGTTGCACTATATTATGCTTCAATTCAAATCGACCTCCTGGATCAGGCTTCAGAATGTTGTTAGTCACATGGTTCGTAAGTGGGATTACCACCTCACGAACAGGTCTTGCGGCTGGTTGAGTAGGAACAACTGGAATAGCCGGAGCTGGAACATTTTTGGCATTTGAATCAACAGGAGCATTAGGATTAAGAACATTAAGATCTCGTATTTCAGCCATTTGACCCTATTGAGTAAAATATTGAGCTCTTCGCCATTGTTGAGAAATCAATTCGGTTCTGTAAAAGGCTCTACCAACTCCTTATCTCTAGCCAGTCCAGTATTCAACTAAACCTATAAAAATTCAGCCGCTAAGATCAAGTTGTTAACACTTAAACTTATTATCAAAAACACCAAATTAAGCAATTTACTAATTATACTAGTCCCCGACAACGGCGCCAAAAAATTATTGTGTCTCTACGCACGCGCAAGTGCACATAATCGTACAAGTAGTATAAAGACTTAGACAGTTAGATATCGTTCCCACGAGGACTAAGCAACTAGAATTTTAATCAACGTTTAGTTTTAGAAAACTAGGTATTAAGTGTTATAGAGTATCAAGATGATTCTAAATTTGTGAATAAAAAGGTAAATTACTAAACAAGAAATAACAAGTGGTGACTAGAGCAAAGAAAGCAACAGTTGTAATCAATAATGATAGGATTCCAGGGTTGAGGCATCTTGAACAATCATACAATTCTCTATTCTTATCACAGTCTGATTGGTTATCGGGTTGTTGATTCGCAAAGTTTTTACCACGATCTTGGTCTCCCGACCTCAAATATTTTATCTATGGAATATTGTAGCTACAACCCCCGCAGTGTTACAACAATTCTTCTAGATTTATAAAGTTATCTTCTTGCAATTAAACCAAGTAAGGCTTCTAGGTATATCCCAACCCTAGATGCTAATTCAAACCCCTAATTTTATAAAAGGATAAGAACCTTGCTCCTTAATTTCTTCTTTCTATCCTACGATTCTCCTCCTGGATGCACATAGAAATATAGATTTATTCTAATGGTGGCCACTCATCAAAATAGTAAGCTTATGAAATTAAGAACAACCAAGATGATAATCCAAAAACAAACTATAAATAAGAATATCAAAGAATAATCATGTTCTTGACCTCAACCCCAAAACAAGGGTGTTTAGCCACTAACGTTTGAATTACACATTAAAATTAAGTAATTAATCATACCCAAAATAATTGTTGAAGTAAAGAAGTTCAAATTAAATATTTAGAACCCTAAAATAAAAAATTCTATGCTTTTCCGCCACTGCTATACTTGCCAAAAAGTCCTTGTAATTGTCGTCACGTGTTTATTTTAAAGTTGGAAATATTTCACCAGATCTGAACTCTTGAAGCGATGCGTTACTAATCATGTTGAGCCAACCAACGCGTCGTGTCAATATCACATTGTTCCACTAAAATTTTCTCCTCAACATTTGGCTAAGTGTCACGACCCAAACTAGGGCCTGACCGTGACGGACATCCCAAACCATGAAGGCCCGGATGTCCTACTCTATCTGATCTGGTAATCATGCACAACATTCATACTCAATAAGAAAATGCAAAAAAATATAACGAAATTGAACCATGGTCATAAGTTTGATACAAATTCAACAATGGAAAAAAATGAAATCCAAACCCTCTAATAACATCTGAAAAGCCGTCTGCGAAATCTCTACTACATGACTAGTAACAACTATCTGAAGATTTTGGGACAAGTCCCCCAGTAGACCAAAACCAAGACTAACGATAAACGTTTAAAAATAAATAGGCCTTCTGAAATATAGAAGGCTCACTGACTGAACTCTGCGCTTCTATCTGAAGAAATCTACTGCTTATCAGGTCCCCTAGATTGTACCTCAGAACCTGGAAGGTAGGGGGTCAATACAAATGTATTGGTAAACAGAGCAATCCAAAATAAAGTTTTTGATATAAATAAAATAGTTGAGAGCTATTCATAAAACATCATATATGATATAAATTCCAAAACATATGGGTATCTTTGATAATCATAAAACCTTTCTGTCAATGCAGTCTCTGATCTTTGTATTACTTCTGAGTTAGGTGGCACTCCTATACAAGTCTAATATTCTACGGGCTATATGGAATCCACCATTGACTCAACGGGGAAGCCCCCAACACAAGTGTGCCGCAAGGGTTTGAGTGTCTGAATCTGATACGCCACAGGGCACTAGGCCAGCGTAAAATAATATACCCGAATCGACAAATCACGATTTTGGGCAATGAGTTTTCTGAACTCGTGCCTTCTTCGGGGAACCACCTAAGCTCTCTTTATGCTCAATTTTAGTCTGTTCTGATATATGCGACATTCTAGTTTCAAAATTTGAAAATCTAATTTCAAACATAGATTCTATTCTATTCTGAATTAACATGGCATTATCTGAGTTGGTGTCGTCACACCAACACTTGAAAGTCCTTTTTCTGAGCCATAATGCATCATGCATGATTCTTTCATCAAAACTCAATTCAGACAACCTAAACATGCAAATAGTATAAGAGATTTCATGTTACGAAACATAAGTCAAAACTATGCAAGAATTCTTCAAACATATGGTGGTAATGTACTTTTGGCAAAACCATGCACTCTTTCATTATATGTATATTCAACATTTATCAACATGCACAACCCTCTCTTTTGATTCCACAATCATGTTCAAATCATAGTATAAATCAAGACCTTTCATATCATGCTTTTCAAAACAATCCATATCATACGAATAATGGGAAAAATCATATCAAGAGAGAGATTCATTATAATTCATGCTCTCATTTGAATGTTCATCCTTAAACACATGCATACATATATATAAAATTTCAAATCAATTTGAAGAAAGGCCTAAAGACCAAAACAATATCATTGAGACTTCTAAAATATGATTATAAATCATAAACCTAAAACTCTTTTCTTAAAATCATGATTTCTATGCCCATGAGATTTTTAGGGAAACTCTACGTACCTCAATTTAGGAATTTAGTGGTTGATTCTTGAAGCCTACGATTTGGGGATTTCAAATCTTCAATCAATCTTGAAAACTCACGGTTAAATCTTGAGTTATTTGAGTTTTTAGTTTGAAACCCTAGAGAGTGTTCTTATGATTTTTTTGAACAAAATATAAATAATATGGTGACTTGGGAGTATAATCCCATGTTTAAGGTGATAGGGGTGGGGGAGTGGAAAAAACCTAATATACCCTTAATGAGACGGAATAAAATATAACTGGGAACCCAATTTTATGGGCCTCTGCGATGTACCACAATCGCGGTGGCTCACTGGAAATTCTTTGGGTCACCGCGACGCGGAGCCATCGCATTGTCCCACTGGTTGGGACCTGAAACTTCAGCGCGACGCGCCATAATCGCGCTAGGCTACTGGAATTTGACAATTGTTAAATATACCACCTCCATGACGTGCCAAGCACCTAAATGATGATTTTTCATTATAGCCCAAAATGCGGGGTGTTAAATTATCTCCCCCTTGGGATCATTCGTCGCCGAAAGATGGGTAGGAACGTTAAAGCTTAAAGGTATAAAATAACATGGACCTGATGTGTATTCTAAGAAAGGATATAACTGATTTGAAACATTTAACTTCTATCATAAAACTAAATTCTGAGCTGACTTGCCCTTACTTATTTCAAGGAGCTGATTCATGCTGAGAGTTTAGGATTTCCCCAGAAGCATTTATGCTCAAATCACACACATTGGATTTGGAAGTGATAACTTAGGAATGTACGAATCATGAGGCAACAAGATTTAGATCGAACAAAGGTATTACACTGTCTGAGCTAAAATAGCTGGAAAAATTTGAGATTATGTGCTGAACTCTTATGAACTGAGTCATGGCTAAATAACTGAATCTAAAACATGATGCATGGACTGAACAGAGTTCACAACTTACACGGATAGAATAGATTATCTTTTGGGATGGTTATACACATTGGACTTCAGATAGTAGGACTGGGTCAAAAGGTGGAAAACCACAATAACTCATCTGCCTGACTGTTAAAATGAATTATACTAGACACTTATACTTAACTGGAGTATCTCTTCAATACTCTTTCTAAAGAAGTTCTAGGAGCACTAGGGAGCAAAGAATCTCTGACATGAGTTACACAAGACATCTAACTAAGGAATCACAACAATGACACTACTCTATAGCATAGAATATAGACATATAACTCGTAAACTAGGATATAATTACCAAACCTTAGGTATTGCAACTTCTTACTTTCAAGATTAGCTACACTTCTAAAATGATCTCTCAACTGTACTTTCCCCTTAAACACCATGCTCATTGATTCCACTTATTTTTCTTACATGGCCGCTGATATTTCCATCTACTAATGTCTAAACTGAACTAAATCCCCTCATCATCTTCAAGCCTAACTCAAAATCATAAGACACACCACACAATACTGTAGTACTAGTCTGAATCATGAATTTAGCACACCCTGTATTTCATAATTCCTCATCTCCTGCATAATTCTTATTGCCACTCCAGCAATCCCTTCAACTTCGTATTAGACATTCATAAAAACTCAAGGTATCCATCTATATGTATACAAACATGACATTCAAGCCTATCTTCATACCCACATATGCACTTCTAAACAACCACTCATAAATCATATTTCTCATATTCTCTAATACTTCTATCCATAACAACTTCCCTGCACTTTTCAGATGATACACATAAAATATCCTCACTAACCAAGCCATACACGAAACTTAACCTCAAAATTCTTTCAACTTATAAACTCACATAAAAAAGAACAATAATTTTTCCCAAATATAACACATACAACTTCAACTAACCATGACACGTATCAAAGACTCGGCCTCAATCTTACTCCACAGTTACTGCCTTAACTCAAATAAACATACAACCATCTTTCATCAACAATAAATATTTACTCTTTTCTATCTAAACAACTATTCATCATCACTATCTCGACCTAAGGGAAAATATCACTGCAAATTAGAATATCGGGATTCAAAACATAAGGGGAGTATGAAGCATAACTTGATACCTTACTGAGGTGTGAGGAACATAGCACATGGACTCATTAAAGAGATCTAATCTGAGGATGTACCTAATATAAATCTAAATTTTTACTGATTATTAAGAGTATCACATGTGCTCAAGAGACATGAACTGCATGATCAGAATTTTGGAATTCATAACTTACAAAAAATGATTCTGACTGCTAAACAAACTGGGAACTCATCATACTAGGAACTAGGAGAGTACATGATTCCTTATCATATGCATGAACACAGACTATGATCATGAAGCTGAAACATAAAGCATGAGTATGCATCGGAATAACTGAAGTAAGCTGCTGAAATAAGAGTAGATTGAGCATCGTTCTTTCTCACAGCCAATTCCACAACTTACTGGCACATCTATTAGCATCTAAAAACTTGACTTGGTTACTTGTTCTATCATCTCCCCTTTAGATTTAATCCATTACTCTAAATCTGTGAACCACTATATACACTCTGGTATAAATGAAAATCACTTTACTTTAGAGTCGGGTATATAACAATACACATAAAACTAAACTTACCCTCTAAGATGGTATCTTCATGTATAGCGACCAATGCTAATACCTTCTTCTAAGATTCAACGCTTAGATTTCTATAGCCTCAAAAGTCATCATATAATAGCTTAAACATTCACCAACTTAGATTCTCCTAACACTAAACATGGATATCTCCTAACCTTTGACGGACCATACCACTTCTGTCATAGTCTACCAGCTTTATGCCTGTAAACTTATATTTCTAAACCATGAGAATCAAGATTATATTAAAAGGCTCAACATCATTAATCATAACTTTTTAACTTGTCCATTTAGAACACCATGTACCATCTAACTAGTCTTTCTCTATCTAGCAACTTAACGGTACTACTAGCCACACACAACATGTAATAGCCTTAGAAAATACCGCAACCTCATATCACCCTGGCATACTTCTAATTCATACATACCATACCATACTTCATTACGAATCAAGTAACTTAAGCTCTTGCATGAACTGTTCAAGCCTATTAGATCGCTTCCATAAAATAGTATCATTAACCAAGAAATAATCACCTCCACCTTCATGGCCATCAATTGTTCAAACTTAATGTCTAGGGATAAACATGATTTCCAACCCAACCTTACACATAATTTTCTTACAGGCCAAACAACTGAAACAATAATCCGACAAAACTTCATCAATAACCTATAATTTTCTTGCACGACAAACACCGTCAACAACTCTTTTCATACTTCAAGTAAACAACAATTCACCTTAACTAATAACTCCTTCTCTACCTCACCTTCTACTAAACTAATAAACAGGGACGTATTACTTTATTACCAACTAAATCTCATGCAAAAAGATTCAGCAATACATATACTCAGTAAATCGCCCTTACCAATTTTCTTGCCATTATGCCACTAAACCCCAGTTCCAACCAATACAAGAACACCAAGATGAACAACAAGTTGCTAGTGAATCAAAATAGACCCCACACAACTCCACTAGACTTTATTTTTTGTGTTTTAAATAAGAAATGAGATGAATGACAAGGCAACAATGCTAGTGAATCAAAAGAGCCCCACATGGCTTAACTAGACTTTTAGATTCAACAACACAATGATAATAAGATTACAAGAGATTGAAACTTGACACACAATAATCAATGATCAAAGAATACATATCTTACTCTGTATGAATAAAAATCTGAGTCAAACACCCCCCCCCCACAGACTACCATACAATCCACACATGGCACTAGCTACCATATTAGTCTATCACTATAAAGGGGTAAATCATCCTCAAACATCGGTTATTCAAATAAAATATTTACTTACACAAAAGTCACCTTCACTCTGACTTCTAACTTTGTGACTTCACATCACTAAATTCTTGGTCCAACATCACTACCAATAGGTCATGACACCGACACTTAACTTATACTACTACTCGGGTGTAAATACAGTTCCAACATTCTGCTGCACCTCATTCCCTCTTAAGCATGACATTTGCAACATAAATTTTTTTGGAAGGGACTGAATACACTTAATACCATAGGCTTAAAAGCACGATTTCATTAGAATCAAAATTCATACTAGAATTAAGACACTCTGAGGCACTAACGGACTCTTCACAAGTCCTTGCCCAATTTCAAAATCTTATATGGATTAATCAGAAAGGACTATACCATTTAGATTCTACACTTCTGCACCTAAATCACTTCAACAATGAGATATATCTGAGCACATCAAAGTAAAAAAAGAATTGGGATGACTTTACTTTCGTGTGGGTGACACTATAGCACGAATTAGAGTATGAAAAAGAAATATTCTGACTCTATCGCATGAACTAGAACATGAAGAAAGGAAAACATTCCAAAATGCCTAGTTGCCTCCAGCTTATAAGCATGGTGCGCTACAAACCCATAAACAAGACTCTACCCGACACGATTTTGCAGACACCCTGGGACTATGAATCGTGGTTTGACACCAAGTTCATCATGACTCAAACTAGGGCCTGGCCGTGACGGACATCCCAAACTATGAAGGCCTGGACATCCTACTCTATCTGATCTGATAATCATGCACAACATTCATATTCAATAAGGAAATGCAAAAAAAATATAACGAAACAAAACCATGGTCATAAGTCTGATACAAATTCAACAATGCAAAAAAATAAAATCCTAACCCTCTAAAAACATTTGAAAAATCGTCTGTGAAATCTTTACTAAATGACTAGTAACAACTGTGTGAAAATTCTGGGACAAGGCCCCCAATAGACCAAAACCATAACTAATAATAAATGTATAAAGATAAATAGGCCTTTTAAAATACAGAAGGCTCACCGACTAAACTTTGCGCTTCTGTCTGAAGAAATCTACTGCCTATCAGGACCCCTAGATTGTACCTCAGAACCTGGAAGGTAGGGGGTCAATACAAATGTACTGGTACGTAGAACAATCCAAAATAAAGCTTTTGAGATAAATAAAATAGTTGAGATCTAGTCATAAAACATCATATATGATATAAATTCAAAAATATATGGTCATCTTTGATAATCATAAAACCTTTCTATCAATGTAGTCTCTGATCTTTGTATTACTTCTAAGTTAGGTGGAATTCCCCTACAAGTTTGATATTTCATGGACTATATGGAATACTCCATTCACTTAGTGGGGAAGACCCCAACCCAAGTGTGCTGCAAGAGTTAAAGTGTCTGAGTCTGATACGCGACAGGGCACTAGGCCAGCGTGAAATAATATACCCTGGATCGATAAATCACAATTTTGAGAAATGAGTTGTCTGAACTCGTGCCTTCTTCGGGGAACCACCTAAACTCTGTTTATGCCCAATTTTAGTCTGTTCTGATACATGCGACATTCTAGTTTCAAAATCTAAAAATTTGATTTCAAAGATACATTCTATTCTATTCTGAATTAACATGGTATTATCTGAGTTGGTGTTGTCACACCAAGATTTGGAAGTCTTTTTTCTGAGCCATAGTGCATCATGCATGATTCTTTCATCGAAACTCAAATCAGACAACCTAAACATGCAAATAATATAAGAGATTTCATGTTCCAAAACTTAAGTCAAAACTATGTAAGAATTCTTCAAACATATGGTGGTCATGTGCTTTTGGCAAAACCATGCACTCTGTCATTATATGTATATTCAATATTTATCAACATGCACAACCCTCTCTTTTGATTCCACAATCATTTTCAAATCATAGTATAAATCAAGACCTTTCATATCATGTATTTCAAAACAATCCATATCATACGAATAATGGGAAAAATTATATCAAGAGAGGGACTCATTATAATTCATGCTCTCATTTGAATGTTCATCCTTAAACACATGCATACATATATATAGGATTTCAAATCAATTTGGGGAAACGCCTAAAGACCAAAACAATGTCATTGAGACTTCTAAAACATGATTATAAATCATAAATCTAAATCTCTTTTCTTAAAATCATGATTTCTATGCCCATGAGATTTTTAGGAAAACCCGACATACCTCAATTTAGGAATTTAGTGTATGATTCTTGAAGCCTGTGATTTGGGGATTTCAAATCTTCAATCAATCTTGAAAACCCACGGTTAAATCTTGAGTTATTTGGGTTTTTAGTTTTAAACCCTAGAGAGTGTTCTTATGACTTTTTTGAACAAAATTTAAATAATATGGTGACTTGGGAGTATAATCCCGTGTTTAAGGTGATAGGGGGGAAATACCTAAATACCCTTCATGAGAGAAAATAAAATATAACTGGGAACCTGATTTTATGGGCCTCCGCAATGCGCCACAATCGCGGTGGCTCACTAGAAATTCTTGGAGTCACCACAATGCGGAGCCATCATGTTGTTCCACTGGTTGGTACCTGGAACTTCATTTCAACACTCCATAATCGCGCTAGGCTACTAGAATTTGACAATTGTCAAATAGACCACCTCCGTGACACGCCAAGCACCAAAATGACAGTGTTTCATTCTAGCCCAAAATACGAGGTATTATACTAAGTGTCAAAATTTTAAGCATCGACACGACGCGTTGAGATCACATCTGTCTCTGGTATTTTTCTCCAATTTCTTTCTTTCTTCTTGTCAATCCTACAAATGTTTTTCCCTTCAATCTGCATTGTCTTTTGCCTCTTCATGATATGTATCCCATTTTTTTCCAAATCAATAAAAAATTAACCTTGTATCTCTAATCACATCGGTTAGCCACGAAACATAATTTAACTCACAATTCAATATATTTAGCACACTTTTTGTTCTCAAAACAAGTCCAAATATGGGTAAATAGAGGTGTTTGGACATATAAATACGTCCAAGATCAACAACCATGTCACAAAATCCATGTTTACCTCTTTCCACTTCCAAGTGGGAATGTTAAACTCCAGCATTTTGCCGCTAGGCCTCTGGTGCTCAACCTTAACATACTGATAGTTCACGTGGTAACTCAAGATCATGTGTAGGATAATTCTTCTTATGGGTTTAAACTGTCTAGAGGTGTAGGCTATGAACTTACCTCTCTATATTAAAACACAACTCAAACTAACTCTAGAAGCATCACAATACACAACAAATCTATCTGAACCATCTGGCAAGGTTAAAAATGGGGCTGAGGTGAGTCGAGTCTTCAACTCCTGAAAACTCTTCTCACAAGAATCTGACCACTAAAAATTTACTTTTTTCTGAGTCAATCTAGACATAGGGGATGCAATAGATGAAAACCCTTCAACAAACCGTCGATATTATCCAGTCAAACCTAAGAAACTCCTGATATCTGAAGGAGAGATGGGTCTGGGCTAATTTCTCACTGATTTGATCTTTTGAGAGTCAACTCTGATACCATCATCAAAATAATATAGCCAACGAAAGCTACTAATCTTAGACAAAATTCACACTTACTGAATTTAGCGTACAACTGATGGGCTCTAAGAGTCTGTAGCACAATTTTGAGATGGTCTGGATGATCATTTTCACTACAGAAATAAACAAGAATGTCATCAATAAAGACTAACAATATGTCCAAGTACTGCTTGAACACTCTATTCATCAAGTCCATGAAAGCTATTGGAGCATTTTTTTAGACTAAAGGACATAACTAGAAACTCAAAGTGACCATATCGAGTTCTAAAAGCTATTTTTGGAATGTCACATTCTCTGAATCTAAGCTGATGATAGTCAAGCCTGAGGTCTATCTTAGAGAAACAACTGGCACCCTAAAGTTGGTCAAACAAGTCATCAATTCAGGGGAGTGGGTACTTATTCTTGGTTGTGACTTTGTTCAACTGATGATAATCGATACACATTCTAAGGAAATCATCTTTCTTTGGCATGAAAAGGATTGGAGCGCCCTGTGGGGACATACTTGGTCTGATGAATCCCTTGTCTAGGTGATCTTTCAGCTATTCTTTCAACTCCCTAAGCTCAGGTGTAGCCATTTTGTAGGGCAGAATAGAGATAGGCTGGGTATCTAGAAGAAGGTCTATTCTGACGTCAATTTCCCTTTCGGGAATAACTCCAGGAAGATTGTTAGGAAAATATTTGGAAATTTCCTTACTACTGAAATGAACTCAAGACTGGGAGTCTCAGAATTAGAGTCTTTGACTCGAACAAGATAGTAAACAGACTCTTTGGATATTATTTTTCTTGCTCGAAGGTACAAAAAAAGTTGAGCCCTAAGCATTGAATACTACCCTTTCATTCGATAGTTGGTTCATATAGAAACTAAAACTGAACGACTCAGTTTCTAGTTTCAACTGAATCATATCATGAGTAAAGTCAATCCATGTCAAGAATGACATCAAAATCGATCATCTCTAACTCCACAAGATCTACTGAAGTGAATTTCTAGGATATTATGATTGGACAGTTCTTGTATACCTGCCTGGATACAATAGAAACACCTAATGGAGTAGACACTGAGAAGGGTTCTACTAAATTTTTAGGACTGATACCAAAATTAACAACTGGTGTTGGGTGTATTTATGCATTTTAGCATCACTATTCTAGCCTTTTTAGCCTTGTTTTGAGGATGATTCATATGATACATGGGTTGATAATGAGATAAATGTGTATCAAAGTGTTGTTAAATCATGTATTTATAAGGTTCAAAGTGAATTCTAAACAATTTTGTACCTAAAAGTTTGAATTAGAGTTCAACCCAAAAAACTAGTGTTACTAGCTTGAGCTAGGTGCTTGTCTAGTTGACCTCGTTGGATTCTATTGTGTTTAATGTGTCCTTATGGTTTTAATGTGTAATAATGAGTGAAATAAATTATTGGTAAAGATCAAAGTTCACTTTTATTGAGTGTACAGCTGGAACAATAAGTTGAAGATTAACATGAACTAGCCTAGCTTAGCTTTTGTTTTGATTCGTTGTTATGGATGTAGTGTTGTTATTGTCCCCTAATTCGTGTGGTGTGAGTTCATAGGATGATTTGGGATCTGAATATTAGGATATTTGTATGATAATAAAGCTTGAAATACATGGGAAAGACACCACAAGACAAGGAACAAAGAGGGGAGACTCAATACTTAACCAAAAGTAGGAGAGCAACTTCTAGAGGCTCAGGGCGATATTAAGGTGCCACCCCACCTGGAGATGGGCTATAGGTAGGGCATAGCCTTTCCTGGAGCATCACTCTATCCAAATCTCAGCCTCACCTGGCATGGGGTTATAGCCAGGGTGACGCCCCACCTAGTCCCGAGCTCAATAACTGATAGTTTCCATGTCCAACACGGAATTGGCTTGCTCCAATACTATACATATATGTTATATCATGTTTTTACATATCTTTGGAAATATTTTGGAGAGAAAAGGGCTGATACAACTTCTTCTTTAGTTTTTTATTATTTTTATTTAGTTCCTTCATGTTTTTAGTCATTAATTACCAATTTGTGATTACAATTATGACTATGCATAGCTAAAATCCCTTTTTTGGGGTTAGAGACAAGGACATGAGTATTATAGTTTTGAATTGAATTTGTTTAACTTTGCTTAGTATTATTGGTTGTGTGTTCATCTTTGATTTAACTATTTTAAGGATTGCAACCCTTTGAATATATCAATTGTCTACCTTTTGATCCCGGGAGAGGGAATAGGGGATAGAATAAGGAGATGAACAAAGTTTGGGTTCTTATTCTTTTATGAAATAAACAATTGAACTTAGAATCTAGGACAGGGATGTACTTAGGAGCCTGACTTGATTCATACGTAGGATGATAGCTTAATATACTTAAGTGGACGATTACATCCCCGCTCAATGATGTAGTTGTAAGGTTCAACTTAGGTAAAAGATTAGAGGTTGGGAAACCATAATCATACAATTAACCCTATGAATCAACAACCAAGATAAGCTAGTTAACGAATGAAATTCAATACATAGTATGATTGTTCAAAGTGCTTTAACCCTTGGTTTTCTCCTATTGATTATTTCAAGATCTTTATTTACGCATTGTTTACTTTACTTGCAAAAATTCCAAACTCTCTTTTTGGTTATTCTTGCATCAATTGAATCTAAATTGTGAACGAAAATAGAACCGTTGTTGAATCAAGTCTCTGTTGGATCAATACTTGGCTTCTTAAAGGCCACTTTACTACTTGATAAGACCACATATACTTGTGTGTGCGCTTAGGCTCTATCAAGTTTATGGAGCTGTTGCTGGGGACTTGTTATTTGGAAATTGTTTATTTAGTTTCACTTTTAGATTTATTTGGTGTTTTTATACTTGGTCCTGGTTGTGTTTTTGTAGGAAATAGGTTTTAAGGTTAGGAAGCTGGCAAGGGATAGGGATTTGGTTGAAATAAATCCCGAACCTGAACAACGCTTCCATCAATGAAGGAGAGACGCAATCCATCTCTCTCAGTTTCCACAAATAGAAGAAGACCAAGAGAATCCTACTATAATGGTTGTAAAACAACAAGCACGTAGGACAGTGATGGAAGTGACAGTCCTACTTTGGATGAACTTGACTTCCCTAATTTAAAGATAGGCTGCTGGGGGAATTTTGAGTTAAAGCACAACATGGTGCAGCTTTTCATCAGCAGTAGACAGTTTACAGTGCTTTCACACGAGGATCCACAAGTCCACGTATAGACTTTTATTGAGCTCACTGACACATTCATTCTGACTGGGGTGAGTACAAATTATGTGAGGCTAACACTTTTTCCCCATTCACTGTTAGGGGAAGCTAAAAAGTGGTTGAATACAGAATCGGCCAATTTAATCACATCATGGGATGACTTAGCTAGAAAATTCCTCATCAAATTTTTTCTATCAAGAAAGACTCCGAGACTTCACAGTGAGATAGTGAGCTTCAAATAGAATCCTAATGAAAATCTATATCATTTTTAGGAATGCTTCAAGGCCCTTCTTCGGGATTGTCCACATCACTAATAGTCCAATGAGGTACTTGCTCATACTTTTGTAGAAACACTTGATCACAGTACAAAGATTTTGCTAGATTCAGCCATAGGTAGTAAAGCACTGGAGTTGAATTATGATTAACAGTACACATTGTTGAACCATATCGCATAAGGAAATCTCGAATAACATTCAGATTCTAGAAGTTCCATGAAAATAATTACGGGTTTGTTGGAGGTAGACCAGCTTACTGCCTTATCAGCTCAAGTTGCAGCATTGTAAAATATGATAAAAACTCAGTTCAGCAACCTAAAATTAGGAGCTCCAACACCTGCAACCTCAGTCAATTCCATCCAATAGCTGTAGGTTGGTGTGAAGTATGCGGTAATAGTGGTCACTTAGCGGCTCTGGGTGTGTCTAATCCAGAATCAGTGATGTATATAGGTAATGCTCAAAGGACAAATTATGGTAATACTTACAATATGAAATGGTAGACTCAGCCTTGGAACGCACAACAACAATAAATTCCACAACCACAGGCCCAAACAAAATCAGTCAACTAGCAATATGGAAGAGATGTTGAAGTAGCTTCTAGCTAGTCAGACACAATTGGCTGCGGACATGAAAAATTTGCAAGCAGCTCATAAAAGCTTGGAGATTCAAGTGGGGCAGATATAGAAAGCATTAAATACTAGTCCACAAGGGGGTTTGCCAGAGGATACATGAAATCTAAAGAAGGTTATGACAATCACCTTGAGGAGTGGTAAAAAGCTTCAAGGAAAACCTCCAAAGGCAACTAAGGAGGTAGTTACTGATTCGGTGACTGAACAGGTTTCTGAAAAAGTTATTGATAAGTCAAGGAAGTCTGAGTAGTTGAAAGAAAAAAATGCTAAAAAAGAAGAGAAGACGATGCCGCCACTACCCTTTCCTCAAAAGCAAATAAAAGCGAAGGAGGATGCAATGTTTAAGAAGTTCTTTGACACATTCAGAGGGCTTCACATTAACTTTGTTAGATGTTTTATAGGGTATGCCCAAGTATGCTAAGTACTTGTAGGATGTGGTTGCTAATAAGGTAAAATTTCAGGATGTGGGGGTAATGACACTCACTAAAGAGTGTAGCACTATAATGATACAAAAAATCCCCAAGAAATTGAGAGATACAGGGAAGTTTACTCTTCCTATCTAAATTGGGAGTAAAGTGGTCCATACATTCAGTGAATTAGGGGATAGCATAAATTTGATGCCCCTATCTTTGTTTGAGACATTGGGGTTAGGAAATCCTAAATCAACTAAGGTGGTTTTGCAGCTAACAGACGGATCCATGGAATATCCAGATGGAATTATTGAGGATGTCCTCATAAAGGTTGGTAAATTTGTTATTCCTGCTGACTTTATTATTCTTGATTTTGAGGCAGATGAATAGGTACCAATCATCTTGGGGTGTCCATTCTTTGAAATCAGAGGAGCGTTGATTAAAGTTAGAGAAAGCACACTCAAAATGAGGGTAGAGGATGAAGAGGTGGTATTTGATGGATACAAAGCACCTATACTAACGTCCCACTATAAAGATTTGTGTATGATCAATGTGATTGAAAGGGATGAGTGTAGGGTGGCTAGTCTACCAAAGACCTCTTTAAACTACCTGATTAAGTGACCTAAACTTCTATCGTCTAAGCCTGATTTGATGCTAATTGATAAACTTGAAAAGGCTAAAGTTGAGAAATCTGCTGCACATGAGAATTCACACCCAAGAGGGTTGAAGAGAATAAGAAGATGGAGACTAAGCGTGAGAAAGAGAAGGAAAGAGAATGACTAGGTCGTTAGTTGGGTCGTCCTGCGACACTAAATTAGGCGTTACTTGGGAGGCAACCCAAGTTAATTAGGTATGTTTTATTTTTTAGTTTTTAGTTTTTATTTCATGCTTTTTTTATTTTTTGTTGAGTCACAGGTTAATGGGAAGTCTGAGTACCATAAAATTGATCTTGGAGCATGTCAAAAATAGAGTGTGGGGTCTCACGGATCTTATTTATATATAAAGATGCTACTAGCTAGGCCTAAAGGACTCAAGGAGTATTTCTATCTCTTACTTTTACATTTACTTTAGGGACAAAGTAGATTTTTAAGAGGGGTAGGAAAATTCCTAAATTTGGCTCAATTTAAAAAAAATTGGTATAAGATATTCTTGTTGGTGCTATTTTTGATTACATGATGCAAGTGGGTTTGTTTGTAAAAGAATGTGGAATAAGTGAATTGCTATTTTTGAGACTCTTAGGCTCTATATGTAACTCTTGTAATTTTTGGTTTATTTTTGAATTCATGCTATTGTGTGGTTGGGTGTCTATGATAATCCTATTGAGTTGAGCATGTGCCATGTGTGTGTGGGAATTGCCATGTGTGTGTGGGAATTTTGTATATTCTTTGTTGCATGTGATGTCTAGAACTTTTTCGGTGTGTGTGTAAAGTAAAATAAAGAGTGTGGGTTTAGGAGATGATTTAGGCATTTCTTTGATAGCCTTGTTTTATATCTTCTATTTGTCCTACCCTTTGTGCATTATCCTAGTTAACTCCCATTAAGCCTTTAACCTTTTCTTTGATAGCCTCATATTAAGCCTAATCATCTTCTTTAATAGACCATAATTTTATCCAAAAAGCTCCTAAGTTCTTTAATGAAAAAAAATAATTTGGTAAGGAGTTTGAGAAATTAAAGAAGAAAAAGGTGAAATTGATGTCCCAAGGTAATAGTTATTGGTGTTTATATTTGATTTGTGCTGGTTGGGAGTGATATAAATGGTGTTAGAAATATTCCCATAATTGAAGAAAATGAGAAAAATTGAATCTTGAAGGAATAAAGAATGCGCCCACCATGCTTTTACGAAAATGCTTAAAAGAGATGGGGCAAAAAAAATAAAAGAATGGGATAGACAAAAGTTATGTAATTTAGTTGTTGGAGATTGGATTTAAATGTATAATATAGTGTATTAAAGAACTTAGAGAGGTTGGTCACTATTCCCAAATAGTTCCTACCCGTTCCTTAGCCTACATTACAACCCGAAAAAGAACTATTTGATCGTAAATTCATCATTATAATATTAGTGGAGCATTACACTAAGGGCAAGCCTATGGTTCATTTTGTGTAACTTGTGAATTCTTTGTGAGAGTGCGTGCAATTTGATTCTTGTACCCATCATGTTATAAATTGCTTAATTGTGAGTAATTATGGGTAACTATCTTGTTGTGGGGGGTACATGCTTGATAAATCTGGGTGATTTGTGTGATGTACTTGATTGAATTATAAGCATGAGTTTTCCAACTAGGTGAGTCAACTCTTGAGGCTAGGATGTTTTGGAGTAGTAATCATAAGCTTTCAACTGTGTTTGTAACATGCTTAGTGTAGAAACTTGCAATCTATATAGTCATGGTAGTACTAGTTTGAGTGTCTTGCATCTATTAGAAGTATAGAGTCTCAATTTCATGATGTTTATAGTGAATATTTGTTCGAGGAAGAACAAGGTTTTGTGTGTGGGGTGGCGATGTTGGGTGTATTTGTGCATTTTAGCATCACTATTCTAGCCTTTTTAGCCTTGTTTTGAGGATGATTCATATGCTACATGGGTTGATAATGATATAAATATGTATCAAAGTGTTAAATCATGTTTTTATAAGGTTCAAAGTGAATTCCAAACAATTTTGTACCTAAAAGTTTCAATTGGAGTTTAACCCGGAAAACTAGTGTTACTAGCTTGAGCTAGGCGTTTGTCTAGTTGATCTCGTTGGATTATATTGAGTTTAATGTGTTAATTATGGTTTTAATATGTGATTATGAGTTTAATAACTTGTTTTTATTTAGAAAAGTTTAATTTTATTAAGTGTACAAATGGAACAATAGGTTGAAGAATAACATAAACTAGCCTAGCTTAGCTCTTGTTTTGATTCGTCGTTATGGATGTAGTGTTGTGTTTGTCTCCTAATTTGTGTGGTGTGAGTTTTTAGGATGATTTGGGAGATGAATATGATGATATTTTGATGATAATAAGGCTTTAAATACATGGAAAAGGGACAAGGAACCAAGAGGGGAGACTCAACACTTAACCAAAACTCAGGGAGCTACTTCCAGAGGCTCAGGGCGATAATAAGGTGCCGACACACCTAGAGAAGGGATATAGGAAGGGTGCAGCATTTCTTGGAGTGGTGATCTATCCAAGTCTCAGCCTCACCTAGAGCAGGGCTATAGCCAGGGCTACGCCCCACCCAGTCTCGGACTCCATAACTGACAGTTTCCGTGTCTAACACGGAATTGGCTTGCTCCTATACTATAAATACATGTTATATCACGTTTTTACATTTATTTGGACATATTTTGGAGAGCAAAGGGCTGATACAACTTCTTCTTTAGGTTTTTATTATTTTTATTTAGTTCCTTCATGTTTTAGTCGTTAATTACCAATTTGTGATTACAATTATGACTATGCGTGGCTAAACACCCGTTTCCGAGGTTAGAGCCAAGAACATGAGTATTATAGTTTTGAATTGAGTTCGTTTAACTTTTCTTGTCACTATTGGTTGTGTGTTCATCTTTGATTTAACTATTTTAAGGATTCGTGGCCCTTAGAATATATCAATTGTCTACCTTTTGATCTCGGGAGAGGGAATAGGGGATAGAATAAGGAGATGAACAAAGTTTGGGTTTTTATTATTTTATGAAATAAAGAATTGAACTTAGCACCTAGGACAGGGATGTACTTAGAAGCCGAACTTGAGTCACACGTAGGATGATAGCTTAATAAACTTAAGTGGACTATTACATCCCTGCTCAACAATGTAGTTGTAAAGTTCAACTTAGGTAAAGGATTAGAGGTTAGGAAACCATAATCATGTAATTAACCCTACGAATCTACAACCAAGATAAGTAAGTTAACGAATGAAATTCAATACATAGTATGATTGTTTAAAGTGCTTTAACCCTGGATTTCTCTTATTGATTGTTTCAAGATCTTTATTTACGCATTGTTTACTTTACTTGCGAAAATTCCAAACTCTCTTTTTGGTTACGCTTGCATCAATTGAATCTAAATTGTGAATGAAAATAGAATCACTGTTAAATCAAGTCTCTGTGGGATCGTTACTTGGCTTCTTAAAGGCCACTTTACTACTTGATAAGACCACGTACATTTATGTGTGCACGTGGGTGTTGTCAACAGTTGTATAGGGGTTTACAAAAGAAAGAGCATCCCCGAGATGTAACAAAACATAAATATGTAAGTGAAAGACCTGTAACATGCCTGTAACCACATCAGGAGAACTTTCTTGATCCTATTAGGACTGAAGTGCATACAATTTATTTGGCGCTGACCACTGGTTGCGCTAGAAACGATACTCTGCTGAGTCGGGCGACCAGATAAAACTGGGGATGGCTGGATTGACCCTGCTGACCACTCTTTGGGCAATCCCTAATCCGGTGTCCTATCTTGCCACACCCAAAGCATATCACTGTCGATTCTACACATACCCTAATGATGTCTACCATATTTCTGGTAAAGAGGATTAGTGTGATTACTATTTACACTGCCTTGGGATTTAGATCCTGGCACCCTATCTCGATTATTATTTGTGAACTTTGGCATTGGTGTACTAGCTGATGATGAAGATGGAGCTGAAGATTTCTGATGGATTTGAGGATGGTTACCACCCTTTGACCTTGGTTGAGCAAAGCTGAAACTACCTGTCCTAGCCCTCTTGCTCTCTTTTTCTTTCTACTTAACCTTCTCCTCCTCGATCTACTGAACATGGACCATAAGCCTAGACAAGTCCATCTCCTTAATCAACATTGTGGTTCTACACTCCTTGACCACACTATCAGATACACCAGACACAAACTTACTCATTCTAGACCTGTTATAAGCCACCACATGAGGAGCATACCTTGCCAACTGAGTAAACTTAAGTGAATACTCCTTAACACTTATACTACCCTGCTTCAATTAATTAACTCCAACACCTTAGCTTTCCTCAACTCCAAAGGGAAGAATCTGTGTAAAAAGGTTATGGTGAACTCCTCCTACTCTACAGGCCTTGTATCTGTGCCTTAATCCCTCTTCTACTGATTATACCTGGTGTGAGCTATATCCTGCAACTGGTAAGAGGCCAAATCTTCACTCTCAATAGACGTGATACCCATAATGTTAGTCACCTTCTGAAATATGTCAAGAAACTCTTGCGGATCCTCATCATACTTGGATACCAAAAACAAAGGAAGACTTATTCGGGTAAAATTTTGAGTACTGGATGTGGAAGTATTAGCATAGAATTGGCTGGAATATCATCTTGCTGATTATTCTGAGCGGCCAATAAGTGGACTAAAGTACTGAAGGCAGCTCTGAACTCGACATGAGAAACATGCCTATTCAGGGGATTTTCTTGAATGGGCAGGGGTGAGGATTGATTTTTGTTTCTTCTTCCATTGTTCTTTCTGGGAAGCATGTCTCTAAACGGAAGAAAGATTGAATCAGAAATAGAGTTTAAATAGAGATCATGCTCTTTTGCATGACATAAACAATAAAAGGAGAGGCACTTTTCCTAAAACGTCTTGTAGCCTCTTGTCCATAAGTATGGTACGCTTCACACCTATGCCCAAGTCTCTATTCAATGCAGCTTTCAGTCTCCCTAGGATATCGTAAAACCATAGGCCCTGATACCATATTTTGTCACGACCCGAGGCTACCCCCTAGTCGCGACAATGGTATTTATGATCCCGAAGGACCACAAGCTAACCCATTAATTGGCACCAGCTATAAGAACTGAATAATATAGTAACAAAATAAATATGTGTAGAAATAACTTAATAATTTCAAAAGTTTAAACACTGAGATCATTACTGAATCATGAGTCTGAAGACGTACTGAAAGTCAAATAAAAACACTGATAAACTGATGAATTGTCTATTGTCTAAAAGCCTCTAACTAACTGGAAAGAGTTAATGGGACAATCCCCAACTAACTCCAACTGTCTAACTAAAATGAAAAGCTAAACTACTGAAATAACTGAAATAAATAACCATTTCCTCCATAAATGAGGACTCACCACTACTACTGCTGCTGATCTATGAATCTATCTAAGCACGATCAGGAAATTGAGCGCCTGAACCTATAATATAAGACATCATAGTGCAAAAAAAAATATGCGATCAGTACTTTGAATGTGCTGGTATGCGAGATAGGGTTAGGCTGAAATGAATAGGCTTAAGTGCATGAGATAATGACTGAATGAATAGCATGAGATGACTGAGTTTAAATACATAAAATCTGTAAAATCTGAGAATGCATGACTAAGCATATAACCTGATTCTGAATTAGTCTGTAAACTAAAATACTGAAATACTGATAACTGAATAATTGATAACTGTATGCTATGGTCAAACAAATCTGAAACTGAATTCTATACTGGATATTGGACTGACTGTGGGACCTATCATCTAAACCAACATGCCCTAATAAGAGCTAATTGGGATCCAACCTGTGACCCTAGTTGGAAGGATGTCAGTACCGTCCCATGGGTACTAATAATGATTGTGTGGATCCACTAAACTAATGTATCAAAGGACAAAGAGTCACCCTCAACTGGAAAATGCTCTAATGATATATGTGTCAACCTTCAACTAGCAGGTGGACATCTCAACCTACGGTGGCTACGTAGTTCTGAAACACAGGGACTACTACTAAGGATCAAACCCTCTACTGGTAGGTGAACCCCTGTACCTGGGTTCGCTTGGTGCTAAATTCTACTCCCAACTGAAAGACACTGATTACTAGGCTGAGCTAAACACTGATCATGATAATTGACTGAATGAAAATGCTCATAGTTTATATGAAACTATTATGGAACTACTGACATTCTGTAAACAGCTAAGTAACGGGTGTTCATAACCTGCAAAACTCGATAGTAATAAAAAATGGAACATACTAGAGCTTCAAAAAACATGACAAGTAGTCATGGTTCAAAACCCATTCATTTAGGCATTTCATCAAACACTTGAAATTCATAGACTTAAGCATGGGAATGGTTCAAAACATGTAATAATAGCATAATTACAATACTAAAATCATGGGTTAAGGTTTAACCTGGGAATAATCACCATTCAAATGTGTCAAGGGCTAATTCTAACAAAAATACAGGGTAAACATGATATATAATCTAATTTCACAAAACTTCATGGTGATCATTCATTGTAACCATGTAAATTTATGATTTCAAAGCATAAAAATAGATTTTTGGACTCTATGGGTGAAAGGGGCCCATGGATGAACATCACACAGACCTAAATTGATGAATTTGTAACCGTTCTTGATGATTTTTTCAAGAATTGATCTTGAATTCCTTGTTTTTTTTTTAAAGGGGATAGGGTTTGTTCTTGAGAGAAAATGTATTATTTTGAGAGAATTTGTGGATAGAATGAGCAATAATGCCTTTTGTGACCCTTAATCACATGTTATGGACTAATTGGGTGAAGGGAAAATACCCAATTACCCTTGAAAAAATGGAATCAAAAGCTGAAAAAATAGAGGCGGGCGATGAGCCGGGCGCCGTGGGCTCTGGTGAGGCGGTCTAAGCATCGCGGGCTTTGCCATGGGCACCCCCCAACAACATTCCAAGCCCCATACCGTGGGCCTATTACGGTGATGCTACTATTTTGGTGATCCTTACACACCCTTACGCTCGTTTGAAAATTCTGAAACTCACCCAAGATGTTCCATCGACAACCCCGATCATAAATCAACTTAAAAATTAACTTTCTGATGTTGGAAAGGTGGAAAATAAAATCATCAAAATTTAGGGGCTTTAGAAATGACTAAGTCCTAACACATAGTAAAATTTCTAAGTCTTTATAACATGAGATAGTGAGCTGAATTGAGCTAGAATCTTATAAGGTCTTACATTTGTTCAGGTAAATATCTCTTTAAGTTTGTTTAGTACTTTATATATATCAATTTATTTGTTTAGATTTGACTTAACATGAAATTTAAGAAAGCAAAACTAATGGATCTTGTAGATATAGACCAAAATAAAGTGCAGTCAGCTAGTAGAAAAGATCACAAGTAGGATTAGGCCTACAGATGCGAGGCAGCTCTCCTATGCAAATAGGCTGCAGATAGTTAATGTAGTTCTCTTTGACATTCACAGCTTTTGGGTTACTTTCTTTGTCTTACCCTAAAGCATATCGAAGGAAATTAAGATAAGCTGTAGGGAATATCTGTGGGATGCACTAATAGGAATAAAAAGACTTCATTGGTAGCTTGGGAAAATATTTGTCTTCCTAATTGTTGAGGGGGTCTTAATGTGAAAGATTGTAGGACCTAGAGTGGTTGTTTTCGGAAGACCCTCGGTTCAAGTGAAGCAAATCAAAGTAGTAATGAAAATGAAGAAAAATAAAAGAAAAAAATAGTAGTGAAGGAAAACATGAAAACTAATAGGAAAGTAAAGCGGAACATATTGAGTAAGAAAGGGAAATGTTTGTACATCTGATGTAGAATAGGAGAATGGAAAAAATTTTAACTTATGATGTGCATCTGATGTAGAATAGGAGAATGAAAACATGTTTTAACTTTGGTTCGAAATGTGTCATGATACTGTCTTACAACTAAATTTAACTTACCCTTGTTTCTAAAGCTGGTGATGTATGCTTGAGGCCAATTAGGTTCAGAGGTCTCTACCCTTTTAAGTCAGAAAACTGTGTTGTACATTTGGATCTTATTAGTGTTGTGTATGATTGGGAAGCTACATATTGTTACGTTAAAAACCTTACTGAATAACGGAAGAATGATAAGACTTTTGTTGTATTATTCAACTGTTATATTAGAGAAAAAAAATAAAGACCTAACTCCCTAGCCTATTTTCAGTAAATGAAAGAACTTAGGGTGGGTAGAGTGTATGCAGACCTCATCTCTAACGTATGAAGATAAGGCAGAACAGTTACATAAACAACAAGGTGCGACTTTCTAAACATAATAAATAATACATGACAACAAATAAAAGTCAAAGACTACGTGAATAGGATAATACTACCACAGAATCAGAGTTCTAAACATCCATCAAACTTAAGACAACAAGAATAGGTTAAGATATTTATGCAACACTTAACCACCAACTAAATTTCTATATAGTATCAAAATTTAAGATCTAAAAAACTAAATATGCAAAATATTGTAAAGCAAAAAGAATTGTATAGAAAAAAGAGGGAAAAGAAATAAGAGAGTTTTAATATTTCTAGACCTGGATTTAGTGCGTTAGAAATAGCAAATAACACACCATAACCAACGAATTAGACTACTTACTTCATGCATTGAGCCAATAAAGGATGGGCTGCAATATTGAATTGTCCTTGTGAGTCCAAATGGTGGAGACGTCGACTGTAAGGAAGCCTCGCATTATCCTATTAAAAATTAATCTCTTCATTGTACTATTGTTTTTTGTTGTGGTTGTGTTGCCGCCAACTCCGTTGGTGGAAGAGATTGTTCTTGTGTATTCTTGAAAGTTGAAGGATGATTCAAGATTATTCCGTTTAGAGATAGATGTTTCTAGAATGTTTTGCAGAAAAAAAGTTAGGTAAATATCAACTAGACATAATTACTATTTTGCCCTCAATAATGTTCATATTTATTGTTCAACCCTTTGGTCGTCCTAGCACCGCCTATTCTATAATACTAGATAATAATGGGCCCATTTTACGAGCCCAATATTACATTTTTAAATGTATTTATCGATATTTAATTAGTTTATAAAAATTAAATTAATATTTTTAAATAAACATGATAAAAATGATATTAGAGATAACACTTTGAAAACTATTTGTTTACTTTTATAAAATCAAAATAATAGCTTAATACTTATTTAAATTGCCTTAATTAAAATTAAAATATAATATGCTTTAATGCTTAGTTTAACATCAGGTCAAACACATTTTCTTGAATTAAGTAACTAATTTCAATGTCCTAATTTTCAATTCTATTTGAAATATACAAGAGGATAAACTAAAACTATAAGTGTCAATATATTAACACTTTTTTATAAAATCTTACGAGCAATATTTTCTTCAAATATGATCTTTTTACCTAATATACTATATAAATAAAAGTAAAAGCATATTTGTATTATGGAGATAAGATATTGTTCTTATCCATAAATATATCATACATACATTTTCATCATGAAATAATATAAAATTACTAAAGATACATCATTGATAGTTGAAAATTATCTATAAAAAAATAGTGCACAAATTAAATTAATATTGGTGGAGTTAAATTTTTTATTAAAGGGATTAAAAAATATATGTTATTTAATGTTAGTTTAAAATTATTTTACATGCAGTTTAATTTATCTGTTATATCGTACTCTCGTCATTCCTTTTCATTTGCTATATTTGAGTTAGACACACACCTTAATTTTTAACTCCTATAAATTTAATAGTAATTTCACTAATATACCATAATTAAATTTTATGCCTTTTTTCAAATCAATAATGATTACATTTATTGAACAAAGACATAATAGGAAAATTTTGTTCAAATTATTCTTGAAAGATTAAAGAAGCAAATATTTAGGAATATCAACACAATCAAAATGGAGCAAATAAAAAGAAATGAATGGAGTATTATATATCTTATTTTTAAGATTACAAATCTCAATTTTTATGAAATCTTACCTGTAAATATATTAATATAACATAATAAAAGTTTTTACACTGACCATATAATGTACTTCAATTTTTTTTTAAAAAAATTATATTTTAAATATCTGTTTTGCGAGTTGACATGCACACCAATTGTGATTACACCTAGAATCCATAAGTGAATACAAAAGTTGTACGTTCGAAGCCTTATATGAATATTAAATATGTAATTCTTTTTTATTTCTAGTAAAACATTTATAGATTGATTTAATAATATTTTTTGTTAAATTATTTGCTAATGAACAAAAAAAATATTTTTAAATAGTTTAACAACTTTAAATTTTAACCACCAAGCTCATGTTTGATAGATTTTTTTGGGAAAAAAACTAAAATATCAAAAGGTTAGAATATTAAAAATTTTGGCAAAGTCAAAATTTTCACTTAAAATATAAGAAAATAAATATATGAAGAAATTTTTTTTAACATTTTCCACATTGAAATAAAAAAATAATTTTAGTTCTATACAAACAATCTAATATTTCGTGAAAGAAAATTCAAATTATAAATTTAAATTTATTTAAAATATTACTTCGTAAATAAAATGATTGAATAAATTGTCTTATAGGTGAAATGTTGTTACACACATAATGAATTCACTTAGAAAATATAGACACATAGTCTAGAAAAAAGAAATAGCTAATGGAGTTCTTTGTTGATATATTAACTAATGATTGTACCATTTAGACGTGAAATTATAAATATACCCCTGGTCATCCTCCAACTCACTCAATAAATATAATAATAAATAATAAATAAAAATAAATAATATAAACCACCTATTCAATATTTATGAGCTTTTTTTATTATTATCTTACTATAATATAGTAATAGTTACTTTATGCAATTAAATGTGTGGCCAAAATTAATTTCACATTTTTATCTTTTATGAAACATATGTGAGTATTTGCACATTCTCCTATAAACTATGTCTCCCCTTATTTCAATTTATAACATTTTGATTAGACATCAAATTTAAGATATATGAAAATACTTCGCAATGTTTCAAATTATCTTTGAAATAATAATCATTAAATAGAAAAGTATACCTTTGTGGACTTTTTGACAAATAAATAAAATCCATCATGACTAAAATATTAATAATGTTTGTCAATTCTCTTTTAGAACTGATTAAAAAGAAAAATATATTATTTGAATTGAGACATAGGATATATAATTGATAACCAAAAAAAAATATTATCATCACATAATATATATTTCACCGTTTTAAGTTTGTTCGGATTGTAAACACATTCAAGTATGTCCAAATCAATGTATTGTAATATTCTAGAATTGAATTTGTAAATCAAATTTAATTTTTATTCATCTAAATTATATTATCTAAATTTATTCAAATCGGTCTAAAAAATCAAGTTACCTGATTTGTGAACAAAGTTGATCTCAAAATCATATGAATATTTTGTACGTTTGTGTTTAGAATTTAATTTTATATTCTTTTATGAAAGTTTTATAAGTATACGATATAACATAGTTAATTACATTTTTTCTAGATATTTCTATTCTACTAAAATAAAAGTGAAAATTTCACATCCTAAAAAGAACTGAAATTTAGATAATATCTCATTAAAATAGATTAACTATTAATATACAAAACATATTTTTTGTAAACTTATGCTTGAAAAAAGTGAGGTCCACCTTAAATGTCACATCATTAGGAC
The DNA here is from genome assembly GCF_002878395.1 of Capsicum annuum. Lineage (NCBI taxonomy): Eukaryota > Viridiplantae > Streptophyta > Magnoliopsida > Solanales > Solanaceae > Capsicum > Capsicum annuum. The sequence goes on along the minus strand of NC_061122.1, from coordinate 97,779,245 downwards.
ACACTTGGTATTTTGAAAAAAAATGTTTGGCTATTTTGTCATTTTAAAATTTATGACCAACTTTTAAGACTATATAATAGAAACAAATATTCTAGGGTATTTATGAAATGACAATTTTGCCCTTGATCATCCTCCAAATATATATATATATATATATATATATATATATATTAAATAAATATATTTCAATATACAATAATATCACTATCACGGACATATCATAAAATCTCAAATGTATGTTTTATACAACCATCAAAATATCATACTGAATGCTCACATGATATTCATATATCATAGTGATTGCTACTTATTTACATTGGTACATCTGTATTTATAAATTCTACAATATTTCATAGTAGCACTAAGATAGTGGTTACAATGTAGTTGACTTCTCAAAACAGCTTGTTGTACATATAAATCTAACTAATTCATCAGGCATTCTTCTGAAATTCGTAAGTTAGGTAAATGGAGAAGAGAACTTTTCCAGTTAATGATGATAATCATTCTTATTAACGTGCATTTTACTTTAGGTTCTGTTGTGAATCCTTCCAAATTATCATCGTCATGTCAAGGTATATGAGAATACTCTCATCACTAAATTCTTTGGTCTTCACATGATAAAGCCCTCGAGAGGACAAATGGTATAAATTTAAAGATTCACATTATTTCATCATGCTTTCTTGTACTTGCGAGTTTATACAAACTGAGAAACATAAAGTTAGGATAACTCAAGAAGTTATTTTACATCAAACATGTTTACTGTTTAATAATGAAAACAAAATGTCATAAACTTTTCTTACAAATTTAAGAAGTTTATTTATCATAGAAACAAAAAATGACTAACCATTAAATATCATATAACACATCACAAAAACTATAAATTAATGTGTACATACATACATACAATAACAACAACAATATATCCAGTTTGATCACAGAAAATGGAGTTTGGAGAGGGTAGCGTATACGTAGATCTTACCTTCCTTGGAGGTAGATGTATATACTTATATGTTTATATTTAATTTATAACCAACTTATATGTTTTGAGTAAAATACATCACAGGTATATGTTTTTTGACTTATCAAAAGGATAGACTAATCCATCTAAATTAATAAGTTTAGAGTTTGTTCAAACTACTCTTAAAAGATTAAATGAGCAAGTATTTAGAAATATAAGCACAACCCAAATGGAGCAAATAAAGGAATGGTGAGAGTATTAAAAAAGAAAATAGTTGCCTCCATCACTTACTTGGACTCTTGACCATCTTCCGATTGAAGATTTTTAGCCAACAATTGCATGAATAACAACAACATTTTCCTGGAAAATGAACCGTTTGTTAAATTCTAGCAAATGTCATAGAAGTATCTCATGAACTCTTATGTAATGAAGTGGTTAGAACTTGGATTTCAATATTGTCAAGGATAATACAACTGATGATCTTGGCACCAGCTCCAATACGAGCATTAGCAGAAATTAAAATATTTGGACCAATTTGTTTAGCATTTTAATAGACAAGTCAATTCTATAGGTAAAGAAAGGAAGACATAAGTGAGTACAAAATTAGGGCAATTGCAGTCAGAAGTGTCTGGAAATTAATAGACGAAACAATATAAAGGAACTTTTTAAGGAAAAAAAATAGAAGTAAGCAAGAGATATCTCAGGAGCTAGCTCTTCAGATCCATATATTCCAAGCAGAAATCAGACTTGATCTCATTGCTTTTAACTGAAACAAAAATAACACAATTCATACCAAGAATTATTTTTATTACAACAGATGACCTAGAGCTAATGTGTGGCAAATATGTACCACTCAGTTATAGACTTGCTATAAGCCTACACGTGTACGTTATAGACGGTGTTAATTGTTTCAAATGCATATTGTCATCAATAAATGAGTAACAATATCCTATCAATTTCTTATATCATAAAAGTCATTGCAGTAAAGTATTAAGCTGAGAGACTATAGAAACCAGACTCTCTATCTCACCTCTAAGGTAGTGATATGAACTGTATACACTTATTTTCCCCAAACCCCACTTTGTGGGAGTATACTAGGTATGCTGTTGTAAAAGTCATTGCAGCAAAATAATTAACCATTAATCTTACTTAACTAACCATGAGATCTATAGAATAATATTATAATCAGAATGTTAGTTGTAGGTGTATCTGAATATATCTACCTTTGTAGTTGGATTAACTTTAGTAGATGGATGGATAAAAACATCATCGCTGATGGTGGAGTCTTTAAGCCATCCCTACTTGCCAAAAGATATAGTGAGGTGAATCTATACTGATCCAGGTAGAGACCATAGCATTTCAAAGACATTCTGAAAAAAAAACAAAAAAAACTCACCCGTCAAATCAAATCTTGACATTTGAAATGGAAAGTCTGGGAGGATAAACACCTTATGTGATTGGCTTACCTTGGTGTTCTAATTTGTTCCCTGAAATCCATGGCTTTATAGGTATATATTTGCTTCTTCCCTGCAAGAGGTGTCAAAATATCTTGATCCAACCATACTGTTGGAAGACTCCTGCCAAATAAGCTTGTACTAGGAAAGAAAAAGAAGGAACTAGATATCCTTTTTTTTAGGTGCACCATTACCTTTAAACTCTTTTTTTCAATTCAAAGTATTATTTAGTAGAAAGATTAAATTTACTTCTCCTATTTAAGAATAATAAACCTCGCTCATTTATTCAATATTAATAAGGTTGTAACTGGGAGACCCATAATTCAGCTTTAGCAATAGCCGTCTGCAGCCCCCTACTTGACCAACATTTGCCAAGGTATCACCTAGAGCAGGTGATTTATTCATATGATTATTTCAGATGAAGCTTCTTTTAGGAGGTTACCTATAAGACCAAGTAACACGATTCAAGCTAGAGGTGTACAACCACACAGTTAAATTATTCAGACGTTTGTGGCATTGTCTTGTTGAGGAGAATGTATAATGAGTAGATTTTCTGTTCGGTTTCTAAATCTTCAGAAGGATAATGATTTAGTTTGTTTTTGAGGTTATTCATTTCATTGGGATGATGATACTTAGCCTCATCGCCTATCGCGTTGGTTCACATTGTTGTAGGGCCTGCTAGTAAAACTACTGTGGCTTGGCGCGATCATGGCGTGACACATCGAGTATCGCATCGATGCCATCAACGCGCTGCATCGCCAATCGCGTCGACGCCCACTTTTTGGTTATTAAATGTCCATATCTTTGAGGGGTAAAAGAGTCAATTTTCCACCCCTATACAAGTCTAAAACACGGGATTATGCCCCATTTCAACCATAATATAGCCACTTCTCTAAAAAAAATTCTCTCAAGAACAAATTAGGATTTTTCAATTGGGGATCCAAATTCAAGGGAATTCCACCGTCAATCTTAGTAGAATCAAGAACTAAGGTATGTCAAGTGTTCATTCATGGATTCCTTTCATCCATAAAGCCCAAGAATCCAATTTTTAAATTATAAATTATGATGTTTATGTTGTGGATTTATTATGATCATGTTGATGTTGTGTATGAATCCCAAGTTGGAATCTTTAAGGTGTTTTCATGACTCTATGTTAGTATGTGGCTTGAAAACCTATCAATTGAGTTTTTTGGGGGAATTATGATGTATTAATTTGATGATTATACCTATGCCCTAAGTTATGCATCCCAAGTGTTTGATAAAATGCCTAAAAGAACAAGAATCATGCCTTATGACTCAATAGAACCTAAATGATGAATCCATGTTTCACCCTTATGTTCAAAATGAGTTCCATGTTAAATCTACGCCTTGTAGTTGTTTAGTGGAATGCTCATGAGACTAGAATTGTGAAACTATGAATGTGATTGAATGGATTCCTATCCATGTACAAGATTATGAATGTCAAATCAACAACAACAACAAACCCAGTATATTCCCACATAGTGGGGACTAGGGAGGGTAGAGTGTACGCAATCCATACCACTACCTCTAACGAGGTAGAGAGGTTGTTTCCAATAGACCCCCGGCTCAAGATAAAAGGCAGTATAAAAGGCAGTATACAAAAACATCAAAAGCATAAAACATGATAAAATAACATAGCTACGACATCCATAAAAAAGTACATTGCCAAACAAAGGACACTACAATTCCCCTACCTACTAACTACAACTCAACCACACCCTTAGCCCTTTATCCGAATGTTTTTCCTCTATATCTTCCTATCCAGGGTCATGTCCTCAGTCAGTTGTAACTACTCCATGTCATATCTAATCACTTCTCTCTAGTATTTCTTCGGTCTACCCCTACCCCGCTTGAAACCTTCCAAGGCCAACCTCTCACACCTACGAACTAGGGCATCCGTGCCCCTTCTCATCACATGACCAAACCATCTCAACCTTACTTCCCACATTTTATCCTCCACTGAAACCACTCCCACCTTATCCTAAATAATTTTATTCCTAACCTTGTCCGCCCTTGTGAATCCACACATCCAACGCAACATTCTCATTTCCGCAACCTTCAACTTTTGCATATGAGAATTCTTAATCGGCCAACACTCCGCTCTATACAACATAGCAGCCCAGACTACTATTCTGTAGAATTTGCCTTTAAGCTTGGGGGCACCTTCTTATCACATAAAATTCTCAAAGCAAACCTCCATTTCATCCAACCTGCCCCAATACGGTGAGAGACATCCTCATTTATATCTCTATTCCCCTGAATTGTAGACCCAAGATACTTAAAACTATCCCTCTTGCAAACCACCTGAGAATCCAATTTCTTACCACCTCCTCCTCATGTCTTGAGTCATTAAACTTGCACTCCAAGTACTCCGTCTTGGTCCTACTCAACCGAAAACCTTTAGACTCAAGGGTTTCACTCCAAATCTCCAGCTTATCATTAACCCCCTATCGCGATTCATCAATCAAAATTATATCATCCACGAAAAGAGTACACCAAGGTACCTCGCCTTGTATATTCCGCGTCATCACATCCATCACCAAAGCGAATAAAAATAGACTAAGAGTTGATCCCTGGTGCAACCCTGTTAAGACTAGAAAATGCATAGAATCTCCTCCCACTATCCCACTGTCCTTTCCTAAGTCTTCGCCCCCTCATACATGTCCTTAATCGCTCTGATGTACGCCACCAAAACCACCTCACCTCCAGGCATCTCCAAAGAACCTCCCTAGGAACCTTGTCATACGCCTTTTCCAGGTCTATAAACACCACGTGAAGATCCCTTTTTCTCTCTCTATACTGCTCTACCAGTCTCCGTACAAGGTGAATTGCCTCAGTCGTGGAGCGACTAGGCATAAAACCAAATTTGTTCTCCGAAATTAACATAATCTTCCTCAACCTCTGCTCCAATCTTCATCGTGTGACTCAACAACTTAATACCTTGGTAGTTGTTGTAACTCTGAATGTCACCCTTGTTATTATATAGAGGAATCATCATGGTCCATCTCCACGCCTCAGGCATCTTTGCTGACTTGAAAATATTGTTAAACAAGTTGGCCAACCACCTCAACCCTGACCCGCCAAAGAACTTCCAAAAATCCACCTGAATCTCGTCGGGCCCCATCGTCCTACCCCTTCGTATCTTGTGAATAGCCTCACTGGCCTCCTCTACCCTAAATCGCCGATAAAAAAAAATCGCGACACTCCCCAAAATACTCCAACTCTCTTAACACAACCCCTCTGTGCCCCTCATCATTTAAGAGCCTATGGAAATACGACTGCCATCTTTTCTTAATGAGGGCATCTTCAACTAAAACTCTGTCATCCTCCCCTTAATGCACTCCACCTAATCCATATCACGACCCTTCCACTCCCTAACCTTGGCAAGCCTAAACAACCTCTTCTCCCCGTCTTTCTCCTCTAACCTCTTGTATAAACTCTCAAAAGCTACTATTTTAGCAGCCATAACAGATAACTTAGCCTCCTTTTTAGCTATCGTGTACTCCTCCCTACTCACCCATTTCTCTTCTTCATGAAAATTCCCGAAGCAAGCCTCCATTTTATGAAAATTTCTAATGATTGTACTATGAATTGTTGACTATGGTTATGTGTTAAAAAGTGTCATGCCTTGTCAGTTTTATCCTATCGAGTCATGGGGTATTTAATAATCGAAAATTTAGCTGTGTACCTAGAGCCAGTGTCAGTTTACACGATACTCTAAATCAATCCATGATTAGTAGAATTCAGTCAGTCACATGACTCAAAAAACTCAGTAAATTCAGCATCAGTCTAGTCCTACTCAGTAATCTCAGTAATCTTAGTAATCCCAGTCAGTTATCAGATCTTAGTAGTATTCCATCAGTCAACAAAACTCGATAAACTCAGTCAAGTTCAGTTCAGTGTTTATTCAGTTGGGAGTAGGATTCAGCACCGAGTGAACACAAGAATGAGGGCTCACCTGTTAGTCAGTAGAGGGTGTGATCCTTAGAAGCAATCCCTGCATTCCGAAACTATGTAGCCAGCATAGGTTTATATATACCCCTACGATTCTAGGGAATATACATCTCATTTGAGTTTTCCTACTCGGAGGGTTGACGGAAGAGCTCCCTGATAGCAAAAGGGTTTGCTAATAGCTTGTCTTTATCTATGGTACGGTACTGACACCCTTCCAGGGGGTTATACGTTGGACTTCACCAGTTTAGATTTGGGGCATGTCGGTTAGATGATTACCTCCCACAGTTTTAGTTTCAGATCCAGTCTCAGTAGTAGAACTCATTTCAGTTCTATAGATTTTAGGACTGTCAGATACAGTCACTTAGCTCAGTAAAGAACTCAGATAGTTCAGAATCTAGACTGTCATATACAGTCATCTATTCCATTATAGAACTCAGATAGTTCTACAAATTCTTGACTATCCATAATAGTCACTCAATAGACTCAGCTATTCAGTATCCCAATATTAGTAACTCAGATATCAGTAAATCCAAGTTATCAAAACTCATTAGTCAGTGTTATCATGATCTCATTTACAGTTACGTATTCATGCATGTATTCTCACGTTTATGTTATTCAGTCAGTTAGTATTATTCATGCATATGAACCCTGTGCATTCAACCTACCTCACTTTGCGTACCAGTACATTCAGACGTACTGACGGACTTGCGCTATGGTGTTTTATACTATAGGTTTAGAAGCACGAGCTCTCGAGCATCCTTAGTAGATAAGACGTTCAGCAGCCAGAGTAACAGTGAGTCCTCATCATTCAAGGATAGTATAATTATTTTATTAGTTTATTATTTCAGTAGTTCGGAGTTAGTTGGGAACATGTCCTATCAACTCAATAGTTTTCAGTCAGTTTTAGAGGCTTTCAGACTACAACATGTTTCAGACAGTTTATTTCAGTTTTGGGTATTTTTATACCCCATTATAGACATTGTTTTATATTTAGTGTTAGTTTAATTTTGAGCCTTATGGACTTACAACTTATATTCTATATATTTATAGTATACTATTCAATGCTCAATTATATATATTAGTCATGGGTTAGCTTGTGGTCCTTTGGGGTCATAAGCACCATGTAGCATTCTGGGTACCTGATTCGGGGTGTTGCAAACTTGGTATCAGAACCTAAGGTTCAATAGTGTCCTAGGAAGTCTGAAAAGCCGTATCTAGTAGAGTCTTATACATGAATGTGTTATGCACCACACTTATGTACATGAGGCTATGAGATGTTTTAGGAACAGTTTCCTTTATTTTAGTATTCATGTCGTGCGAATGAGCATGAGCTTCAGTAAAAATCTCAGTTTAATCCTTTTTTCTCTTTCGTTTACAGAACATGCCTCTAAAGAGGACTCAGGAAAGAGGAACGGGAGATCAGCCAGCCCTTCAGCTCGATCAGCCTAACTATCTAGGCGAATATGTCTCTTATGCAAAATTCAGGACTGCATTCACTACTCTAGCCAATTTAATCATAACTCAGAATGAATGACCAGTTGATGTTCTAGCCAACCCAGTGGACAATGCTGCTGCAGCCAGGATTCGAGACTTCACCCAAATAAATTCTCCTCTATTCTCAGGTTCTAAGTCTGAAGAGGATCCACGGGAGTTCCTCGATCAAGTTCAGAAAGTCAAAGGTATCATGGGAGTGACTTCCAATAAGAGTGCAGAGTTAGCCTCCTATCAGCTACAAAATGTAGCCCATACATGGTTTAAGCAATGAAAGGTAAATAGGGGTGCAGATGTAGAGCCCATCAAATCGGAAGAGTTTGATTTGGCTTTCTTAGATAGATTCTTTCCCCTAGAGTAGAAAGAGGCCAAAGTGTTAGAGTTCATTAATCTCATACAAGGTAGCATGAGTATGAAAGAGTACTCCCTCAAGTTCACTCAGCTAGCCAGGTACGCTCGCCATGTAGTAGCAGACAATACATCCAAAATAAGTAAGTTTATGTCTGGGGTATCAGGTAGAATGGTTAAGGAGTGCAGGATTGGGATGTTGATTAAGGAGATGGACATGTCTAGGCTTATGGTCCATGCTCAACGTGGTAAGTATCATAAAGGTATGTGTAGAGCCGGCAATGATATGTGTTTCAGAAGTGGTGAGCTAGGTCACAAGGTCCAAGACTGTCCTAAACCTGGTCTATAAAGTCAACAGGGTTGTCCTTCAACTCAGTTCGGTCTTCCAAATCAGCAGGGTGCCAATTCCAGTGCTATCAGTAGGCAACGCCTAAATAGACTCTATGCACTTCAGCCCAGCCAGGATCAGGAAACTTCTCCTAATGCAGCCACTGGTATATTATAGATCCCTTATTTATAGCTTCACACTTCTTCAAATTCAGGAGCTTCTTTTTCTTTTGTAACTTTAAGGTCAAACCAAATGTTAACAGGACTTTTTCCAGTATCCACCCTAGTGAGTCAGTGTAACACAGCCCGACAGGTATACAAGAACTGTCCAGTTATGATGTCTCAGAAAGTCAAGCCTTCAGGATTTTGGTAGTAATACCAGTATGTGTAGAAAATTCAGTAAGGGAAAATGATTCCCGACCCATTCCTACCTCAGTGTAAAGTTTTGTACTTCAACCATCATGATACTTATGCATGCTTTACGTTTCAGTTCCATGAACACAACTTATATTCACGCACTTCCCTTAGGATCATGCGCATTTCAAGTTCCTCTTATGAGGAGTCCAAGTTCACTCAGTATTATGAATCATGTTCCCTGAACACAAAAATTCAAGACTTAGGTCATGCAGCTCATGACTCATGCACTCATGTCATGTTTTACACTATGTTCGGCCCACATGACTCATGCTCCACTCCAAGTGATCAGCCAAACTCAGATTATGTCACATATACCCTCAGTTTAGATCCCTTGATGAATCCATGGTGTTAATGTTTCATCCCTCAATCCTTAGTTACAGTGTCAGTTCAGTAATCAATATTCAGTAAAGGACTTAGATAGTCCTACAGGACCATGGCTTTCAGTTAGCAGTTACTTAGTCATTAGAATTCAATACTTTAGTACCAGTCTAAACCTCAGTTATCAGAAACAAGCGTACAGTCCCAACTACATTCTTAGTTACGGCTACAGTCTCAATTACTGTCATAACTACAATCCCAATCCCAGTCCCAGTCTCAATCCAGTAGTCAAAATAGAAACTCAATTCAATTTTAGAATTACCCAACCATAGTATATAGCCATCAGTTACTTAAACATTAGTAATTCAATACCTCAGTTTACATAATATTTTAGAACCATGTTATACGCATGGTCTTACATTTTTGAATAATATAGTTTACATAATCCATGCTTAGTTATCTCATGTTACCCAGTCAGTCATTACCTTCTATGCATAATACTCTATAGTATCAGTCCAGCCATTCAAACTAAGTACAGTTCAGTTTTCATGACCAGTATTCAACTATCAGTTATTCAATTATTCAGATAAGTTAGTATATTTATGCATTCGTGCTCATCACACACATATATCTTTTAAATAATCTCAGTTGCATGGGTGAGGCTTATTTACTTCATCTTAGATGATGTTCTTAGGCCTCGACTCATTCTATCGAATCTTAGTCAGGTTATGATTTTCTTACTCAACTGTCTTATACAGCCGACGCTAAGATTTACTTGTGCCCTACAACCACTAAAACTCTATAGAAAGAGTGTCATAGAAATGCTCCAATTGAGTATAAGTTTTCAGCATGAGTTAGTCCCCAAAGCCAGTAATTCAGTTTAGCAGTCAAACGGACAAGTTTGAATGGTGTGGTTTCCCCATCTTTCCATCTAGTTGCACTATCCGAAGACTCATGAATGTGATCATTCTAAGATTGACCAACCAGGTAGTTTCGTGCTCAGCTTAGTTCATGTATCATGCCTTAGTTTCAGATCCCAGGTAGTCAGTCACGATTCAATCCATAGGTGCTTTGTGCATCGCCTCAGTCTTCCTCAATATCTCAGCAAAGTTAGTCCAGTATTTTTTAAGAGACATAGTGTTCCATGGGGGAGATACACTATAATCCTCTGAACTTTCATGACTTAAACATGCCATTCTCTTTTCTCTTAATGAATTCAGTTTGGAGGAAGGGGTGCTCATAAGTTGACCCTTAAACTCCGAACTCAGCCGTAAGCCATGTATTCAAGGTTTTTAGTTTAGATCAAGATATTCAGTTCATGCATCATGTTCCAGACTCAGTTATCAGCATTTTCAGTTTAAGGTAACAGTCTTCCTTGAACTCATTCAGTTTTATATTCAGATTTCAGTTATAAACTTGGTATCAAATACTATTCCATATTCATTCATGTGTTCATGCAACAGATCAGTCATGAATTCATGCATCAGATATGCATTCTCATTGTGGGAAACTCAGTTTATTAGAAATCCCAGTCATGCATTCATGAATCAGTTCGATTATAAAATTATGCATCAGATATGCATGCTCAGTATGAATTCCAGTAAATCAGTCATGTCAGTTGTGTACTTATGTTTCAGTCATTCATGTTCAGTATGTATGTCAGCTTATCATTTCTCCTATCTCAGTCAGTCTCATTCGAGGACGAATGTTCTCAAGAGGGAGATATTGTAAGACCCCATAAAATTCTTAAGCTTAATTCAGTCCCATAAGCTTGTCAAGGGTTCCCATACTTAGAAATTCTAGCTAAGGTTCCATACTTAGTTTAGTTTTGTCCTTCAAAAGTTGGCAATATCATTTCACGACCTTAATATCCTCTAATGGTCCGTACTTTCATTAAATCATGATCAGAGAAGTCTATAAAAGTTTTTGGACAAGTTTTGGATTTTTCAGAACTTGTTTAGACCATGTTTGGTGTCCCAAAATAGTGGACCAATGATATCTTGGTGCGCCGCATTGCCTATTACGTTAGTTCACATTGTTGCAGGGCCTACCAGTAAAACTATTGAGTTTTGGCACGATCATGGCGCGATGCATCGGGTATCGCATCAATGCCATCGATGCACCACGTCGCCAATCGTGTCGATGCCCAATTTTCAGTTATTAAATGTCCACATCTTTGAGGGGAAAAAGGGTCAATTTTCCACCCCGATATAAGTCTAAACCACGGGATTAAGCCCCATTTCAACCATAATATAGCTACTTCTCTCAAAAAAATTCTCTCTAGAACAAGTTTGGGTTTTCAATTAGGGATCCAAATTCAAGGGAATTCCACCTTCAATCTTTGTAGAATCAAGAACTAAGGTATGTTAAGTGTTCATTCAAGGATTCCTTTCATCCATGAAGCCCAAGAATCCAATTTTTAAATTATAAATTGTGATGTTTATGTTGTAGATTTATTATGATCATGTTAATGTTGTGTATGAATCCCAAGTTGGAATCTTTAATACGTTTTCATGACTCTATGTTAATATGTGGCTTGAAACCTATCAATTGAATTGTTTTGTGGAATTATGATGTATTAATTTGATGATTATGCCTATGCCCTAAGTTATGTATCCTAGGTGTTTGATAAAATGCCTAAAAGAATAAGAATCATGCCTTATGACTCAATAGAACCTAAATGATGAATCCATGTTTCACCCTTATGTTCAAAATGACTTCCATGTTAAATCTATGCCTTGTAGTTGTTTGGTGGAATGCTCATGAGACTAGAATTGTGAAACTATGAATGTGATTGAATTCATTCCTATCCATGTACAAGATTATGAATGTCAAATACTTCGTGAAAATTTCAAATGATTGTACTATGAATTGTTGACTATGGTTATGTGTCAAGAAGTGTCATGCCTTGTCAGTTTCATGCTATCGAGTCCTGTGGGTATTCAATACCTGAAAATTTAGTTGTGTGCCTAGAGCCAGTGTCAGTTTTCATAATACTCTCAGTTAAGCCATGATCAGTAGAATTCAGTTAGTCACATGACTCAAGAAAACTCAGTAAATTCAATATCAGTCTAGTCCTACTCAGTAATCTTAGTAATCTCAGTAATCCCAGTCAGTTATCAGATCTTAGTAGTATTTCGTCAGTCAACAAAACTCAGTAAACTTATTCCAGTTCAGTTCAGTAAAATCAGTCAGTGTCTATTCAGTTGGGAGTAGGATTCAGCACCGAGTAAACCTAAGAATGAGGGCTCACCTGTCAGTCTGTAGAGGGTGTGATCCTTAAAAGCAATCCCTGTATTCTAGAACTATGTAGCTAGCGTAGGTTTAGATGTACCCCTACGAGTCTAGGGACTATATATCTCATTTGAGTTTTCCTACTAAAAGGATTGACGGAAGAGCTCCCTGTCAGCAAAAGGGTTTACTCATAAGTTGTCTTTACCCGTGACATGTTACTGACACCCTTCCAGCTGGGGTTACAGGTTGGACCCCACTAGTTTAGATTCAGGGCATGTCGGTTAGATGATTACCTCCCACAGTATCAGTTTCAGATCCAGTCTCAGTAATAGAACTCAGTTTAGTTCTACAGATTTCAAGACTGTCAGATATAGTCACTTAGCTCAATAAAGAACTCAGATAGTTCTTCAGAATCTAGACTGTCAGATACAGTCATCTATTCTAGTATAGAACTCAAATAGTTCTATGAATTTAAGATTGTTTGAAGCAGTTACTCAATACTCTCAATTATTTAATATCCCAGTATTAGTAACTCAGATATCAGTAAATCCAAGTTATCAAAACTTATTAGTCAGTGTTATCATGATCTCAATAATAGTTATATATTTACGCATGTATTCTCACGTTCATGTTATTCAATCAGTTAGTATTATTCATGTATACGAACCCCATGAATTTAGCCTACCTCACTTTACGTACTAGTACATTCAGACGTACTAACGCATTTGTGCTATGGTGTTTTATACCATAGGTTTAGAAGCACGAGCTCCTGGGCATCCTTAGTAGATCAGACATTCAACAGCCAGACTAGCAGTGAGTCCTCATCATTTGATGATAGCATGATTATTTTATTACTTTATTATTTCAGTAGTTTGGAGTTAGTTGGGAACATGTCCCATCAACTCCACAGTTTTCAGTCAGTTTTAGAGGCTTTCAAACTACAACACGTTTCAGCCAGTTTATTTCAGTTTTGGGTATTGTTATACGCTATTACAGACATTGTTTTATATTCAGTGTTAGTTCAGTTTTGAACCTTATGGCCTTACGGCTTATATTCCACATATTTATAGTATACTATTCAGTGGTCAGTTACAGATATTAGTCATGCGTTAGCTTGTGGTCCTTCGGAGTCATGAGCACCGTATAGCATTTTGGGTACCAAATTCGGGGCATTATAAAATGACATTAGAACGATGAGATCAAACGAAGCGATGGACCAAAAGTCTCAATTCTTCAAACACAAGGACACATAATCAAAGGAACCTGTAGTTATGATGCATAGACCAACCTCTATCTTTCCTCCGAGTGGATACTCCTTGAATAGCATTGAAGATATCCGGTGTAAATACACACACACCACAGTTGACGTTGTCAGTTACCTATATTCCAGTTATATTTAGGCAAGAATCCATGAGCATTAGTTTATGCTAGTAAAACCCAAGAGTAAGTCAATGTTAGATATGGAAGTACAAAAGTTTCAAATTTTTTTATGTAATGCAACAGTTCATTGGTGACATGGTCAGTGACCAATTCTCTAAATTCATTGGTTGTCTCAGCTGATACCTACATATGAAAACTCAAATTAGACTTTCAACAGGCAGTAATCGCAATAATAGAGGTTAATAAGTTGTAAAATAACCAATACCATGTGTCCTAGATAAGTAGTTAGAGGGTACTTTTATCTACCTTGCTGACAAGAATGGTTCCCATTTCACCATATCTTCTATGAGCCTCTGTAAGTTTGGAGCAAACAAAAGGAAAAATTTGGAAAAAATTCAGAAATTCTAAACCACTGCAGTGCTCTTTATTGCAGAGAAGTTGATCATGAGAGGATATGAGTGAAGGTAAAAAAGTGTGAATAAAGTATAAAGAGGGGAAAAAAAGCCAAATTCCAAACATCTCAGCAGTGATAAACTGCGGCAAACATTGCAGTTCAGCAAAAATATGTGACTGCCAGATAATATTAAATAACCACATCAATGGTGATAGTTAAGTATGATAAGGTAGTAGGCCCACTTGTATTTTCAGATATTTTAGACCATATTTGATCAATTCTTATGCTCCCAGTAACTAATTTTGTAGCTAGTTAGTCCAAGCAATTTAGACATGATCATCACAAGAATATATATATAATAAAAAAGAGGGAAGATCCCAACCGAGTTGTCTTCCATAGGAAGATACCTAAAGTTGTAAAAGCCTCCAGCTGAACCATGTGGTTTGTCCTCCTTCAGGTATCTAGTAACAATACATTCAATAGAGACATCAATGAGCTTCAATATTTAGAAGTTCAGAAAATTCACTGCACGGATAAGCAGGATAGTAATGTAGCCCGACAATAATACATACTTCATTTGAAATTGAAGAGACATATATCGCAAATTCACGCTCCTCATAGAAGCCAATGAGGTAGATATGTGCTAGATTCGGAATCTAAAAAGCCATAGTACACAAGTCATTAGCTAGTTATTGGCTTTTATGCCAAAATTTCACTTTCAAACTTCATATTATAGATTAATTTTCTCTTATCATTGAACAACGCATTTGATATTAAGCAGAATGTATGTTTATCTTATAGTAGGTTTCACATAATCTGCAAAGTAAACAAAAACAGGCTAGCATTTAGTTTATTCATTGCTTTGTTGCTTAGTTATTTATAATTTGAACTATAAGTAGTCAAAATATTACCATTCACATTCTTTTTTTGATTGAATATAGAAAAAAAAAGGCATCTACTGCTGAAATATGTATCCCAAGTTCAAGAAACACGACAATGTATTCAATATTTTATCTGTTATAGATGTTAACTGCTATATAAATATGTATTCATTCAAGAGAAATTTAGCTTTTAATTGATTCAAGAGAACTGAAAGGTATTAAAAAATTCTTAGCACGAGAGTCGTAAGTATGACCCTGATAAGCAGAAGAATAAATTTTAAAAACTCACCTGAAGAGATGGATTGAACATCAAAATAGGAAGGGAGTTGTGATTAGCAAAGGAAAATTGTCCAGAGAACTATTGTTGACCAACAGAATTATCTACTCATAAAAAATTTAGAATTGAAATATGACATTATCATCAATTTCAACCGTTATTTGAGAAGCTAAAAGAGATCTGGAAGAAAGATGAGCAAAAGTTACTTTATAAAAAGAAAGAAAGAAGTTTAGTAAGTATAATAACTATAACATCAACCATCAAATTAAAAATTATTAAGAGAGGTTGAAGAAGATTTGAGCAAAAAGTGTAAGAAAAGAATACCTAATATGGTGATAGCTTGAGAACACAAAGAGAACTAAAAACGTGGTATGAAATCGAAGAGATGTTGCATCTGTTGTTCATTTGGAATGCTAAAAAGAAAATTAGATTAGCATAGATTAGTTTCGTTAGAGTAGTTATGTTAGCGTAAAATCACTAAATTACCCTTAATCATTCTTTCACACTTCTATATAACAGTAAAATAGAAATATAAGATTGTCACCGAAAGAGGTATCATGATAGAGTCAAAATCATGATTAGAGTTAGTCTTGATAAAAGGAATTTAAGTCTATGCTTCTCATTAGAGTATCACAGTGTTATTCTTAACATAAATATTAGGAAGAATTAGCAAATAATTAAGAGATTGGAATGCAAAGAACAATTGAAAAAGTTCATAAATTTTTGACATTCTTTATAGATCTTATATTATATGATCACCTCTAAAATTCTGTTATTTGTTGACAGCTTCGTAGATTTTGTATGTTCTATATCATATTTAACACTTGTTGAAATTATTTTTTTTAATTATATTTTGAAATACTTTCTAGATCAAATCCTGAAATGGCATCAAAATTTTAAAAATTATCTCCATTCAAATCATATTTTGCAATGCATACTCCTATAACATCTGAATATTGTCTCTAAATATTTGTGATCATCAACATACTTGCATTCCATTTATTATATGTTCAACCAGATAGGAAAAATGACTTGAGAATTAACATTCTTAAGAAAGCTATTTTACACACATATAATCACTACCTCATGCCATACTGATAGGGGTACATAAATATATTTACAGACTGTAAACTAAATATAAGTTAAATAAAAATCCACAATAGATATTTGATATGAGTTTGTACTTGGTTAATGTTCTAAAATCAGGTCTGCATCACCTTGATAACAAATGCCTTATTTGAATGTCTTTCTTCCATGTTCTTTTATTTTTTGAATCAATCATGGATTGCATTATTTTCATTCTAGATTAGCAGCAGTGTTTGTTCTTCTACTCCAAAAACTCCTATCTATTTCATACTTCTTCTCCCTGTATGAATGCAAACATCTGTCAAAGAGCACAAAGATATAATCCTTAATAGAAGTTAAGTAATACTATGTAAAGAGTTAAAGTGAATGCAGATAATAGGTTAACAAACTTGATGGTGCCATCTTTCTTTCACTGAAAATTACATCAAACACATTGATTGCATTAAGATTTAAGGCAATTCCCTTGTTACTCTTATTTTTGTTTCAATCTGTAGCAGTTATGGTACTGAAATAGAGAATTTTCAAAGAGAAACATATTGATAAATAAGCAAAAGTGTGATTAAATCCGAAGAAAGGAAATTTCAATTTGCTTAAAAAGAAAGTTAAATATCAAAACCAAAACCTATCAAATCAAGAAATGAAAAAGAATAGCTTTTTGTTCTACTTATTCTATCATTTATTATTTGTAAATCTTCTTCTGTATCTATGTCCTATAATTGTAATCATTATTATCAATTATTTTTCAAAAAGAATAGCTTATGAAAAAACAGAATCATCAAGTTCATCAAAAAGAACAAATTATGAAACGAGTTCAATAGTTAACTTAACCAATATTACATAACAGGAATAATAAATGAAAAAGAATATTTAATACTCTTAATTACGGGACAAAAAGAAAATTATATAACAAAATATCTAGTAAAAAATGAGGAAATAAAATCTGATAATAATATATGCCCAGATCTACCAAGAAACTTACTAAACGCTAAAAATATAGCAGAAAAAAGATTTAACAATAGGAGTTAGAAAAATGAAAATAGAATTTGAAATAAAGGAAGAAATCCAAAAAACAGACATAATATTAGGAATAAAATGGTTAGAACAAGTAAAACCATATAATATAGAGCATACACAATTATCTATAACATATAACAGAGAGAAATTATTCTTAAGAAGAGCTTTAACATGATATGAAAATATATGTATTAATGAAGATAGTAGTAGAAGGATATTACAGTAGATATTATACGTCTATGATAGATACAGGAGCAGAAGCTAATTTATGTAGATATAATTGTTTACCAGAAAGTAAATGGGATAAACTAAAAACACCAATAATAGTTAAAGAATTTAATAACGAAGGAAGCTTAATTACTTATAAAGCTAAGAATGTAAAAACACAAGTATGAGATAAATATTAACAATAGAAGAAATCTATAATTATGAGCTAACATCAAAAGATATACTTTTAGGAATGTCATTTTTAGATAAATTATACCCACATATAATAACTAGAACGGATTGGTGGTTTACAACACCATGTAAATAGAAAGTAAGAGCAAAAAGAGTTATTAATAAAATAAGAAAGAAAACTGATTGGATAGAAGGAAGTGAAAAAATTACACAAAAATTAGAAAATATAAAAAATACTGAAGATACAATAGAACTGGTTGTATTTTTAATAAATAAAAAAGAAATAACTATATTTTTAATAAATAAGATAGAAATAATTAAGAAAAAATTAGAACAATTATATAGTAAAGATCGATTAAAAGGATGAGAAAAATATAAAACTAAAATAAAAATTGAATTAATAGATAATAATAGCATAACAACTCAAAAACCATTAACATATAATTTTGACGATTTAAAAGAATTTAAAATGCATATAGATGAATTATTAGAAAAACAATATATACAAAAAAGTAATAGCAAACACAATAATCCAACATTTATAGTAAATAAATATAGTGAACAAAAAAGAGGAAAAAGTAGAATGGTTATTGATTATAGAAATTTAAATGCAAAAACTATGACATATAATTACCCAATACCAAATAAGATATTAAAAATAAGACAAATACAAGGATACAATTACTTTAGTAAATTTAATTGTAAATCAGGATTTTACCATTTAAAGTTAGAAGAAGAATCTAAGGAATTAACCTCATTTACGGTACCACAAGGATTTTATGAATGGAATGTACTACCATTTGGATATAAAAATGCACCAGGTAGATATCAACATTTTATGGATAGCTATTTTAAACAATTGCCTAATTGTATAGTATACATAGATGATATACTATTATATACAAAAATTAAAGAAGAACATTTAAAATTATTAGAATAATTTACAGATATAATAGAAAAATCAGAAATAAGTTTAAGTGAAAAAAAAACAGAAATAATGAAAAATCAGATAGAATTTTTAGGAATACAAATAGATAAAAGTGGAGTAAAAATGCAACAACATATAGTCCAAAAAATAATAAATTCAGAAGAAGAATTAGATACAAAAAAGAAATTACAATCATTTTTAGAATTAGTAAATCAAGTAAGAGAATATATTCAAAAATTAGCAGAAAACTTAAAATCATTACAGAAAAAATTTAAAAAGGATGTAGAATATAGCTATAATGATGAAGACAAAAAACAGGTACAGAAAATAAAATTACTTTATAAAGAATTACCAAAATTACAATTTCCAGATGAAAATAAAAAATTTATATATATAGTAGAAGTTGATGCAAGTGAATATAGTTATGGAGGATTACTCAAATATAGATATGAAGAAGAAAAATTAGAACATAACTGTAGATATTATTCAGAAACGTTTAACGAAACAGAAATAAAATAGAAAAGAATTATGTTCTTTATATAAATGTTTAATAGCATTTGAACCATATATCGTATATAACAAGTTTATTGTTAGAACGGATAATACACAGGTACGATGGTGGCTAACAAGAAAAATATAAAACTCAATTACGACAAAGAAAATTCGGAGACTAGTATTAAATATATTGAATTTTACATTTACAATTGAAGTAATCAATACTAACAAAAATACCATTGCAGATTACTTATCAAGACAAAGATACTCAAACTGATTTACCAATGAAAGAGGCTGATACCAAAGATACCCAGACTGATTTATTGCTCTAAATGTTTAAACAAATGAAGTTATTACAAGAACGAGTTATTACACTAACTACTGAAGTTACAAATATAAAAGTGCAGGTCGAGCACTATAAAAAATAAGATATTGTGCAGGAAGAGCACATTAAACAACTAGACCTAGAAGGTGACGATGAGAAACACCTTAAAACTCAAATTACTGACGAAACTTCAATTACAGATGCAGGAATATCTAAAGGAAAAAATATAGTCACTCAAAATAGATGTGAAATACCAAAGAAAAGGAATTATAACCTTAGCCAAATATTTTCAAAACCATATACACCAAATATACAAAATTTAGAATCATTTGCACCTCCTCAGATATATACATATTCTGAATCACTTAATCAAGAAAAACAGATATACAACTATGTTTCTCGTAAATACATTGATAACATATACACCATACAAACCATATTAAATACCAAACCTATTCAAAGTGAAGAGCTAGCCGCACAACAAAAAGGATATATTACCCAGAAATGCCAAAATTACAATAAACTTATTGCCCTACTAGGAACAAACTCAAATTTTATTAAATCATGTTACTATTATGGATTATTATCTACGGTTTACAAACCCAATGGAGAAGAGTTAGCAGGAATCCCAAAAATTTACAAAGAATTTATGACTTACAAGAGAATTACAAACGAACAATTATTCTATGTTCGATTTTATTCCGCACCAGCAGAATTGTTATTTGATGAAATTAAACAGACTATCAATGTGGTCAAAATGGGTATGACTAGAGATTATATTATTCCGGAAGAAATATGTGAATAGAACGAGATATCAAAAACACAGATACTAGAATTTTACCGCAACAAAAGAGTTATTGGAATAAGTAATATATTATCAGAGTTACTTAATAATTATTCAAATAAAAAACCAGTTTGAATATATAATTCAAGGAATCAAGCACTGATTTATTCAACTTGCAATGAAGTTAGAGACCATGACATGGTAGAATTTAGGAAATGGGGATTAACACTCCTCAGACCAGAAGAACAACCGTTCACGAGATCTATCAGAAAGAGAATTATTTCAGAAGAAGCTATGGATCAATTTTGTAAAAAATTTGGCCAAAAATACAAAGACCACATATGCAGCAGATGTAGTGGCAAGCACAACTTTATTCTAGATGTGATGCTACACTGACAAGAAAATAAAGAAGGTAACTAAAGCAGATACAAGGAAGAAATAGATAAAAAAGACAAGCTATTAAATTATGAAAGAGACAAGTAGGTAACTTTCACAATTTTCTTTACGTAAATTGTAAAAAGAAAGTCTTAGATATTAATAATTTTTTGTCTTTTAGTAGTTTAAGATGAAGACTTTTTTAGCATAAAAGTTAGGATAGCTATAGCCTATAGCCTAGCCTTTTTGACATTTTTTGTACACTAATTATTAAGTATTTTTTAGTCTTTTAGAAGTAGACACATGCATGTAAAGTTTACAACTTCAGCTTATAAATAAACGAGCATTTGCTCAGCTGAAGGATAAGCCTTCATGCGTTGAAGCAAAAAACTCTCTCTTGTCTACAACAAATATTTTGCTTATTTATTAAAAAAAAAGGTATATTTCAATAGAAAAATCTAAAGAGGAACAAAACTTAGAATTATCAAACCTACCAGAACAGGTATATTCATTTACAGTTATGAATAGCTAAATTCATAAATTCCTAACAATCATGATATGATAAAATAAATTCATGTTAGTTACTTTATAGAAGAATTATTCGAAGAATAACATGTTAAGAAGTTTATTAGCAAAGTTAAAATGGAGAAAAATCCCTAAGAACTATGCCATCCTAAAGGTGAAACCAATGAGGCAAGAAGTCATGGTGGGGAGTAGCCAGAGTAGAGGCGCTGTTTAAGGGAAAAGTATCTAGATTACCATGTTAATAGTGACCGATGAACATGTTATTTAAGAATAATTTAGTATATTGTAATCTAAAATGATCATATTTTATTATGTATATGATTGGAAGGAATATTTTGATAATAACATTTTATGAAAAATGAATAATTATTTATCTGACGAAATGGTAGATAAATTTAAAATACTTATTTTGTATGTGCTTAAGGATATAGAAATAACAGATATAAGAAAAATCATATTAGAAAAAAATATTTGGAAAAGATTATAAGACTAGAGTAAATTACATACCATACCTACCTAACTACTCCTACAAATACTTACGTACACATCAACCATGATAAATTACATATATCTAAAATTTGGGAAAAAAGATATGAGAAACATACAACTAGTAAAAAGAAATAAATAAATAAATTTAGACAAATATATGGAAACTAAAGATATAAAATATATAGAATTTCTTAATGAAAATATGCAAGAATTATTTAGACTAAAACAAACAACTAGTAAGTATTATGAAAATGCATTTAATCAAGCCAAAATGACATATGATATTAAAATATTTGTTTTATATATACTTAGAGATATAGAAATTATAGACTAAAGAAAATAATATGGGAAAAATTACAAGATTATGAAGAGGAAAAATTATTAAAAAGTATAGAAAATTTAAGCATATATTATAAACATCAATATTATTTAGATTCATATGGATATTATACAGATTAAAAATATCAGAATATATTAAGAAAATTAGAGAAAACCAAGAAGACCTACATAAAGAAATTAATTATAGAAAAAAAATTAGAGAAATAATTGAAAATCTAATAGAAAAATTAAAAATGGATAGACGAAAACTTGAAAAATTTAGAAAAAAGCAAAGATAAAAGTTTAGATAGTTTAAAAAATTCATTAAGAAGAGAACAAGAAAAAATAGTTAGTAGTATTAATAACCTCAAACAAGATATTAAATATAGTACAAATAGAATAGATTATTATACATTTACTTTAGAAGAATAAAATGACAAACTACGAATATCTAAAATATTGTAGACAAGAAATGGAAGAAATAAGATTAACAGAAAACCTTATAAAAAAAATTTAATTGAATATTTTAAAACAAAAGATATAGAATATTTAGAATATCTTAAAAATAATATAGAAAACTTACAAAAACCAAGAGAAAAAACTAAAGAATATTATAGCAAAGTATTTAATCAACTACCATTTAATCACCCCCAAACTATGAATATCAGTAAAATTGAATATGTTAATGAGATATATGGAAATAAAAGATACAAGAACAAAGAAAAACAATTAATGAATATTACTACAAAGTATTTAACAATCACATAAATTAATGGATACATCTTACGAAAAGAATAAATCATTAAAAGAAATCGAAAATAAAATTCTTTTTTAGAACTGATAAAAAAAAATATATTATTTGAATTGAGACCTAAGATGTATGATTGATAATGGAAAAATCATTGTCATCACGTAGTATATATTTCACTTTTTTAAGTTTGTTCGGATTATAAACACATTCAAGTATATCCAAATAGATGTACCGTAATATTCTAGAATTGAATTTGTAAATCAAATTAAATTTTTAATCATCTGAATAATATCATCTAAATTGATTCGAAGCGATTAAAAAAAATCAAGTTGATCTAATTTGTGCACAAACTTTATCTCAAATCATATAAATATTTTATACGGGTTTGTTTAGAATTAAATTTTATATTTTTTATGAAAGTTTTCTAAGCATACGATAGGATAGTTACATTTTTTTTCTAAATATTTCTATTCTAATAAAATAAAAGTGAAAATTTCAAATCCAATTTTTTTTTTTTAAATTTAGATAATATCTCATTAAAATAAATTAATTATTAATATACAAAACATATTTTTAAAAAAATTATGCTTGAAAAATATGAGGCCCACCTTAAATATCACATCATTAAGATACACTTGATATTTTTGGAAAGATATTTGGCTATATTGTCATTTTAAAATTTATGATCAACTTTTAAGATTATATAAGAAAGTAATATTCTAGAGTATTTATGAAATGACAATTTTAACCTTGGTCGTCTCCAATTCACTTTTCTATATAATAGAAAAAGAAAATATAAATATAGTAATTTTAAGATACATACAAAAGAAATGTGTAAAAAAAAAAATATTAAAAAATATCTGAAAGTTCTATAATTTGTTTGTATGAAGATAATACAATATGGTAGTAAATTATTCGTGAACGACAGTCTTTGGATATGGGGCCTCTGTAAAATTATGAAAAATCTGTAGAAAGAGAATATAATAAAGAAAAAGAAAAAGAAAAAGAAAAGAATAAGTAGGTTCTCATGATTGTGCACCCCCACAAATAATAAACGTTTTCCTTTGAAAAGGAAGGGACACGTGTCATGGAAAACCTACCTTGTTAAGTAAACTTGCAATCAAACAGCTGCTAGGGTTTTGGAACTACAGAGACCCGCTCTTTAACCCATCTAGAAGCTGGGAAAAGACAAATGTACCCAAACAAAAGTTGCAATAGCGTAGTAACATTTTGTTACAATATATATAATTTATTTAATTGCTTCCCTTTGTTGAATATAGTAGAGTCACGACATATATTAAATCTAGAAAATATCCTCCACACGAATTAGACAAACCTGGATAGATTATTTTATGGGGGACTTAATTAACAATAAATATCATTTCATGGAGCAGTCTTGAATGTTTGAGCCTACTTGACCCTTGTTTTAAAATTTATTTTCTATTTGATATTCGATATGTACTTAGAATTCATGACTAATTTAAACTTACATAAAAAAATAACTATTAAATGCAACTTTATTTGTAAATTTTGAACACGAAACAAATAATTAAGTCTGTACTGATACTTAATTACCACATATTTATTATCAATTTTACATGCCACAAGATCAGTCCAAAAGACCATAATGCAATTTTAGCTGAGAAAAATCTATTTTTGTAATATGCAACTTTATATTACCGAGACATTGATTATATTTAGATGTACTGTTAAATATTTTTAGATAACAAAGAAAATGTTCATCTTGTGATATTTTATTCTGTTCTATTTAAGTATCGAAAGATTTATCATCTTTCGACTTTAACCTGAAAAATTGACTTATATATCTCTACGTGTGATAGATAATTCAATTCGGAGGAGAGAGAGGCATATTCTGGTAGTATATATCAATTATTTGAAAATCAAGTTAGTAACGACTTTTATTATAATTCATATGGTTTGAAGTATTAACGAGGAAAATTGTTGAATGGGGTGCAGTAAAAGAAAGACTTTAATATAATTGGGATGTTACCAAAAAATTGATTTTCATGTGAACTATTTGGAAAAACTATCACACAAATTTGGGAGTGACAGTGACTTAAAGCTGTAGTGCACAAATCACCACTTCCAAGGCTCCACCACTAATAATTGAATCAATTAAATATTCAATTTTTATTCGACATATCATTTGCACCCTTTCCTTAAACTGCTCACTTAATCATAGTAACGTTTTTTTTTTAATTTTTCAAACGTATTCTCGTAGCCGGTAAATATGAGATTAATTCTTTATTTTTTTGTCAGCGCACTAAGCGGTAGAAAATTAGTCATAAAATTTGCTTCATTCGCCAGAGACGAAAATCAAACCTCCAACCTCTTGCTTAAGTAACATGATGCTGAACCACCATGTCAACTCTAGTGGTTAATCATAGTAACATTAAAAGTGGTCCACTATATATACCCCTTCACATACTTTTGCCTTGCCAATACAATTAGCAGCGACAAAAAAAAAATAAAAAGAGATCGAACAAACAAGTCGACAAATTTTATTTTATTTTATGCATATAGAGAGAGAGAAAGAAAGAAACATGGATCAAAATTTGGCAGTGGTAGGAAAGAAGTTCTGGAAGATAGTTCAAGTGGCTTTGTGCATGTTGAGAAAAGGCATATCGAAGCAGAAAATAATGCTCGATATAAAATTAATGATGAAGCGCAGAAAAATCGGTAGTTACAAAGCCGCCATCCAAAATCTCATGTTCCACTTCCACCACATCCATAAACATAACCGCAATCGCTCCCACGATGTCGACCGTAGTAATTTACCATTCCCTCCTCCACAAGATGAATATTATGAGTTTAGCTGCAGTAGCAGCCCAAATTTAAACTTCAAAAAGCACACTAGGGAAGAAGATGTTATCATGATGAATGCGGCAGTAATGAAAACATTGGAGATGATTAAGGTTGAAACGATGTCATCCTCATCGCCTGATAATTATTTGCGTGGGTTCGGGGGGCAGCTGAGGGTTACTGACTCGCCGTTTCCAGTAAGAGATGAGGTTGAAGAACTGGATAACCATGTGGATGAGGCAGCTGATGAGTTCATTTCCAAGTTCTACAGAAATTTGAGACGCCAATCTTCCTTTTCTGCTTCATAATGTTGCAAACAATATATACAGGTTTTATCATTTACAAAAGCAATACTATTAGATTTTCTGCTTTTGTGGGGTATTCTACATACCCAATGCTATAATATAAACAAGAAATATTATGAAGATTGTTGGGAAGTTGTAAATATTAGTACTGTATATGTGTTCAACGTCCACTACTACAATAAAAGAAGGATTTGGTGACAGAAAAATTTCGTAGCTGAAAGCTAAACATTGACAAAAGAAATTGTTTGTTGCGAACAATTTAACGACCAAGTTCAAAGCTAATGTCATTTTTTTTGTGTGTGTGTTGGTGGTTGGCATCTTTGCTCGTCCATCCCAACTGTATAACTCGGGATGATTGCGTAAAATCAGTAGTCTTTATTACTAGAAGTCTAGGGCACTATAGGTTGGATGAAGTTAGAAATCATGTACCTACGTGTCTATTCAGTCTGTACAAAATAAAGTGGAGTTCAGTGGCTTTTGTTTTTAAAGAATATGGTGAGAATTTTCTGAATATCTCTTATCGTTGTTGAAAAACTGTTCTAAACTACATATTAATTAAAAAGTTTTTCTCACATTTTTCCAGCCAAACTTTAGTGCCCTGTAATACCGAGATGATTTGAAATTCGAAAGACTAGAAATACATATAAGAAAAAATGTCTATTGTGCAATTACATTTCAAAATATATACACGATTATCATTATGTAAAACTACATTGGCTAAAATATTCTACAATACGGTACAGAAAATCATAAAGAATTAAATAATATTAAACAATACTATATTGCGGAAAAATAACTTATACACGTGACTGTATGCATAACGGACAGGTGACTTTAGATTGAAGTCACAAGATGATTTGACATAGAGAATCAAGGAGAAGTGACTATAAAGCTGTTCGAGTGACCAACGGATTAGCTTGAAAGTCGGATAATCTTTATCGGAAAACAAGGCAGGAACTTGCGACTCAAAGATAGAAAAAGAGAATGAGGAGACCTCGTGCTTCGAAGACAAAATAAAAAGACAAATATTTCAGGTATATCTGTATGGAGTCCTACAAATTACGGAGGAATATTAGCTGCCCCATAACGGTGTTCCTTTAAACCATTATGAAACTGGGTAGAACCATCGGTAAGAGTTCATATGTTTTGAAGTGTTAAAAGAAGAAAATTATGTAATCGGGAGCAGAAATAATCACATAAATTTGGGAGTGACAATGACCTAAAGTTGTAGTGCACAAATCACCACTTCCACGGCTCCGCCACTAATAATTGAGCCAATAAAATATTCAAGTTTTATTCGAAATATCAATGGCCCTTGTCCTTAAACTGCTCACTTAACATTGTAACGTTAAACTGGTCCACTATATATACCCCTTCATATACTTTTTGCCTTACCAATTCAATTAGCAACAAGTACACTTGCAAAATAGATCGAACAAACAAGTCTACAAATTTTAATTTTTTGTATAGAGAGAAAAAGAAAGATGGATCAAAATTTGTCAGTGGTTGGAAAGAAGTTCTGGAAAATTGTTCGAGTGGCTTTGTGCATGCTGAGAAAAGACATATCAAACCAGAAAATAATGCTCGATATTAAATTTATGGTGAAGCGTAGCAAGATCGGTAGTTACAAAGCCTCCGTCCAAAATGTCACGTTCCATAACTGCGATCGTTCCCACGACGTCGACCGTTGTAATTTACAATTTTCACCTCCAGAGGATGAGTATTATGAGTTTAGCTGCAGCAGCAGCCCAAATTTAAACTTCAAAAAGCACACTAGTGAAAAAGATTTTATTGTTACGAATGAGGCTCCAATGAAGATGATTATGGGTGAAACGATGTCTTCCTCATCACCTGACAATTATTTGCGTGGATTCAGGGTGGCTGCAACAAATCACAATTTCACAAAATAAACACTGATATTTATTAATATGGTCTTACAGAATACAGTTACAATATAATAATACACAACAAAGGAAATTAAAGAAACAAAATACAGATTCAGCGAAATATATTTGAAATCAGAAATTAGAAGTCTAGAAGGGGGTTGAAGGCATAAGAAAGAGATAAGAAGATTCAAATCAGAAATAACTTGCTTATCCCTTCCTATCCATGTTCACACATATAAAACAATTCCATAACTGATGTTAGCCTTGACCACGTGAATTTCTTTCTGACAAAAAGGAGCAGTCCAACCTTTTAGGTGGAATTACATTTCTAGTACTCGGACGTGGCTTGGCAATGTGAAAATCTCTCGTAGAATCATCCTTATCATGAGTAGCACATGTATCAACTGAGTTCACAACATTAAACCCCTCCTGAAAATTCAACTTGTCCCCAAGGTTGAAGTCATCCATCCTGGACCAGTTAGGACAATCTTGGAGTTGCAATGGTGTTACTTGCTGGATAGGCTCACCAAAGCAATGCTTAAGCACTGAAACATGAAATATAGGATGTATTTTGGCCTTGGTAGAAAATTCCAATTTGTATGCGGCGTTTGATGACTTCAAAAGGACCAAAGTATCATCGCCGAGGCCTATGACCCATTTGCACCCATACAAAAAGTAATTGGTATGGTTTCAGCTTCACGAAAACCTAATCACCCACTGCAAACATTAGCTCAGTCCAATGTTTACTGCATACTTCTTATTCCTTATTTGAGCTTTGGTCAAATTAGTTTTCAAAAACTTTAAAACTTCATCATGTTGTATTAAGTAAGCTTTCACCAATTCACAAGAAGTGCTCCCCAATATATATCGGGCTACAGTTGGAGGTTCTCCCTCATAGAGTGCTTTAAAGGGGAAAAATAGGCAAGAATACCCACTTCCAAAACTATTTTGCCATTTACCCACTAAAATTATTTTTGATTTAATTTTTAGGATTATAGTATAAAAACTTGGAAAAGGTTAAAAAAGTGGGGCCACAGGTGGACCAAGGGACCATTTCATCATTTTTAGAACTTTATAAATTTAATATACTACACTAACACCCTACACTTATTTCAATATCCAAAAAAAAAACCCCTCTCTCTCTCCTCTTCTATTCTCTCAACTCCAACTTAAGAAACCTTCATCCCAAAATTGCCATTTTCGTTTCTTCTTCTCCAGCAGCTAAGGGATCGTTATTGCATCGTAAGGTTAGTTAAAATCAAGTTGCGATCATTTCTAGATCCATGTAAATGAGTTTCTTTGCTAATCGATTCGTAGTGATGTAGGAAATTTAATTTTTTTTCGAATTTGGTTGATTAAGGAGTTTTGGTTTAGTTCCGATTTTGTTTAGCAAAAAAGTGTTGAATAGTGGGATAATCGTTATTTGAAGAGTTATTTTGGCATTTTGATTCGAACAACGATCTGTTTCTGTTCGTAGATCCGTGGTCTATGAAATCGACCCGTGGTCTATGAAATCGACCCGTGGTCTATGCAATCAGAATACCCTAGATTGAAATCAATTTTTAGGCGTATGAAATTCTTTAAAAATATGGTTGCTGAAATAGTAAAAATTGAAAGATTAATAGCTAATTAATTTGATTAGGTGCACTAGTATGATTTTTAGAAATTGTTGTGTTTTGATACTGCATGATGGATTTTGGTTCAGTTATTGAAGTGTGTAGTGAACTGTTTGATGGTGGAAGAGTTATTTTGGCATTTTGATTCAAACAGTGACCTGTTTCTGTTCGTAGACCCGTGGTTTATGAAATCAACCCGTGGTCTATGAAATAAGAATTCCCTAGATTGAAATCAATTTTTAGACGTATAAAATTCATTTAAAATATGATGGCTAAAATAGTGAAATTAAAAGATTAATAACTAATTAGTTTGATTAGGTGCACTAGTTTGATTTTGATACTGCATATTGGATTTTGGTGGGGTATTTCTTAATTTTTTTGGAGGAGCCGGGGGGGGGGGGGGGGGGGGGGGGGGGGAGGGGGTTTCATTTGAGCATTGAGTTATTTTTGTTGATAGACTTGTGGTCTATGAACTGAAAATGGGATATTTGTTCTGCAGGTGTAGATTGTGTTGAAAATGGGTAAAAATACATCATTTCTAAACGCAACGCCAGTACCATTTCTGATACTGCTAGTAGCAATAGAAAAAGAAAAGCTGAGGCAGTTGGAAATGTCTCAAAAAGGAAGAAAAATAAAGAGTCGGTGTCTGAATTAGATTCGAAGTTAAAGGAGATAAGCGACTACGTCGATTCCAGTAAAGATGTTGCCAAGCACAGTTCTAGTGGTGACAGTGAAGAGAGCGAAGATAGTGGAAGATACAGTGCTGATGGGGATAATGATCCCTTGTCCGTGCCATCTCTTTCAAGGTTCATTTTCGTTGAGCGGTATGACCTTCGAACGATAATGGATGAGGTTGGATCTTTTTTGGTAAAGATATCGGTTAGATCTAGAATGAATGTTTATCAAAATTTCCAGCAAGTTCTTGTCGATCAAGAGTTGAAGAAAAGATTCAAGCGGTCCTGTTTTAGACACCTGAGAAACCTGCCGGAACATCTCAAGTTCAATGGGAAGTTGGTCCATTATATGTTGTTGCGACGCATCAAGAACGATAAGATACGTCACGAGATGTGGTTCTGCGTTAACAACAAGCCTGCATGTTTTGGCTTGAAAGAGTTTTGTTTGATCACGAGGCTGAACTGCTCATCATACCCCAGTGAATAAAAAATGAAGAGGGCGTTAGCAATGGGGCATAATTTTTGCTTTAAGGTGACTAAAAACAAAAACATTACGGCGGCCAACTTGCTACACCTGATCAGAAGGAATAAGATGAATGAGAACCAAAAGTTTAAGTATTGTTTACTGTGGTTCTTGCACACCATGTTGCTTGCAAAAGATTTGACGAAGGTTGTGGACATAAAACTGATTCGAATAGTCGATTCTTTGAGTTTCTTCGAGAATTATCCTGGGGGAAAGAGACATTTCAACTAACCCTGGACTATCTAAAGAAGAAAAGTAACCTGAAGAAGCAGAGGGAAATATATGATGAGAAGAAGAAGACATTCTATGCTTTATTCAGATTTCCCTGGGCATTCATGGTATCTACCATAAACCCTTTAGTGAGTTTATCATAAATTCTTGTTTTATTTATACTATGTAATAAACTTTGAGTTCTTTTTGCACTGATGTACTGCTTACAGGTTTGAATCTACGAGGCCTTTCTTCATCTTGGAAAATTTGCTGGAAAATCAACGGATGGGCCCTTTCCCATTCCCCGCATCCTCAGATGGCATACTACAAAAAGTGACCAGATAATCGAAGGTGACCCATTTAAGTACAAAGGAAAAATTACCAAGGTATGAACTCATTTTTTATTATCCAATAATCATACTACTGTTGTATTGAATGTTATGTAATTGTTAATTGATATTTTGTAGAACGTGTAACCGTACATCATCCCTACTCTTCATGAGACGAAGATGGATTACATGATTTTCTTTTAGCCATATATGGATGAGGTGAAGAATAACGTCCTTGATGGCTTAAAGAAAGAGTTAGAAGGGATGACTGTACTTATTTTAAATGAGGACAGTAATGATGACGGGGATTTGGGCGGTAACCCCATTGAATACGCATTGGTGATGATGATACTCCGAGCACCTCTAAAGATGCAGCGGGTACCTCATCCCTCGGAGATCTTTATAAGCATGTTGCTGAGCTCGAGGAAGCGGTGTTGGATATTACTGTCTATATCAGAGAGAAAAAACTAAAGAAAAAGGAACAAGATGAGCGACAACACGAGCAAGGTAACTTCATTCAATCAATAATTAATGTTGTTAATGAATTTTTAGCTTTAAATATCAGAAACACTTTGTAATATGATGATACAGTGAATGTGGACCTTTGTGAATCAGAGAGGAATGAAAAAGGAGAAAAAAAAAGCAAAATGGATGAGTTGGTCTCTGTTGTGGCGGGAGAGGAAAAAGAAGAAGAAAAAAAGGATAAAGAAGAAGATATGTGCCAAGAAGAAAGTCCAAAAGGAGTAGCTGCATCAGAAACAGAAGAAACTGAAAAAGAAGCAACAGTAGATGTTGAGAAAAAAAAGGAGAAGAAGGTGAAGAATCACCAGCTGAAGAAAGTCCAAAAGAAGCAACAGTAGAAGCAGAAGAAGAACCTGAAAAAGAAACAACAGCAGATGTTGAGAAAGAAACAGAAGAAGGTGAGAAAGCACCAGCCGAAGAAGTACCAGCTGCTGCAGATGCTGAAATAGAAGGAGAAGAAGGCAACCATGAAGAAAAAGCCAAAGTTACTCAGAAAAAAGAGCTGAAGCTGACCAAAAAGATTTGGTCATGGATATCGTAGGTCAAATCAATAGTAGTATTTGTGTTAATGAGGAAGACAGGAAAAAAGACATTTGAATGCTAATATTGTTAATGTGTCATTGAATGATCGGTAGTTAGGATCGAACAAATATTTTTTTATTAGAAACATTATTTTGTTTTATGGTAGTGGTTATGATTCTGCACTGAATCTGTCTCTATCAAACTGATTAGTGGCATTGCCATTTGAATATGCAGGGTGTTGTCATAGTTGGTGCAGTGTATGGTTGATGTCATAGAATGCATACATAATCTTTCATATACTGCTTGCATGGTCTATCATTACCATCCTGGTCGGTTTTAAGTCGACGTGTTGTTTGATCGACCATGATTCTATCAAAAATAGTATTAACATTATAGAAAAATAGAAGTATTATTATTTATTCAATATCACTACATCCATGTTACACCTTTCCAAAGAACGAATGCTAGCATTATAGCATATAACATTATTTTTAGGCCATTCTCCCTTTCTTCGGCCAAAATCAATTTTTGTTTTAATTGATCCCTCTCCATTTTAGTGTCATGTAGCAACACTTTAAAGTGATCCCTCTGTTCTTCGGATTCTTTGAATAAAGTCATGAGAAAATCTTTATTTTTTTCGCATTGTTAGAGCCTTTGTAGTAGATTAAATTTTGCCAAGCCTTGAAAATTTGATGTCTCGGGTCCCAGACTCAACGTTGATGGACTATTTGGAGGTGATAGCTCATCAAGCTATTTAAAAAATGAGCATGCACCATTATCCTAGAAAAAATAATAATTACATAACGACTAACATAACTTCATAAAAAAGACACACACCGCTTACCTTTGCAATTGCACAATTATAAAATTTGCGACCTGAATTTGAGTCCGTACGTGATGTTCTCAGGGCAGCCGCATTCCCCAATGACAAATTAGAGTATTTTTAAAATTGGATGTTTGAGAGGCTTGAGACATTGTAGAATTTTTAAAAACAAAACAAAACGAATGAAATAAAATAATGAGGGATGACCGACCTTATATATGAAGTAAAAATGAAGTGTTGACACTGATGGATTATAAAAGTACCCATTTATTACTATTGGAGCAGTAATTTTATTTTTTGAACTGGTGGTGATACTTAATAGACTGTCGTAGATCATGGATTATGTCAGCCATCGATTAGACTGATCAACCGTAGAATTACACCTTTAGATATGCATCGATTGATATCCTAAGTATGCGTAGACCACGTTGATCGATGTGCACTGCCATAGACCGTCACTTGGATGTATTTGAAAAATGTATAAATAAATTAAAAATAAATATAGTGTTGATTTTTACACATGTGAGTGAATGTAAACAAGACACACAATCATATTAGAGCTTGTACAATGTGAATTAAGGAATGTGTGGATTGGTAGTGGTTGAATGTTCAATATGCTAAGAGTAGTGTTTGTCAAAGCACAAGTATGTATTAAGGATATATATTGTATTGAGGATGATGATTGTTCAACCACTATCTATTCCACACACTATTTTGATTTAGGGGTGGTAATGGAAGGAGTATGTGGAATGTGTAGTCATCAAATACAATATATATCCTTAATACATATTTGTGCTTTGAGAAATATTACTCTTAGCACATTGAACAGTCAACCAGTGCCCATCCACACACTCCTTAATTCACTTTGTACAAGCTCTAATATGATTGTGTGTCTTATTTACACTCACTCACATATGTAGAAATCAACACTACATTTATTTTTAATTTATTTATTCATTTTTTTAACTACATCCAAGTGATGGTCTATAGCAGTGCACATCGATCAATGTGGTCTACGCATACTTAGGATATCAATCGATTCACATCTAAAGGTGTAAGTCTATGGTCGACCAGTCTAATCGATGGCTGACATAAGCCATGATCTACTACAGTCTATTAAGTGTCACCACCAGTTTATAGACCAGACTAATCGATGGATCCTCAAGATTATCTATTTATTTTAATTGTTCCACCGGTCTTAAAATATGTTATTATCTGTTTAAATTATTTTTAATTTAATTATTTTGTTCCATCAGCCTCAAAATACGTAATTGTCTATTTAAATCATCTTTATTTTAATTATTTTGTTCCATCAGTACCAAAATATGTTATTGTCTGTTTAAATCATTTTTAATTTAATTATTTCATCCCACCAGTCCCAAAATATGTTATTCTGTTTAAATCATTTTAATTTAATTATTTGGTTCCACCAGTCCCAAAATATTTTATTGTCTATTTTAATTTAACCAGTGACGCATCGGCTCACATTATCTACGATCGACTACCATACAAGGTCGATGAATGACGGAGTATATGATTCATGATAGACTATATATCACTTTTTACAGAAACTTGAAATTAATAAAGTCAAACTACAGTACTGTTAATTGAACGAGACATACATATTTGAAATTCGTGTTTGTATAAAAGAATAATCGCCACAAGAAAGAAAAATGAATCATAACAAATGTGGTAAACAGAATGTTCAAACTGAAATTGTTCATTAAAGTGAAATTGAAACTTACATTAAACTTGTTCATTGCATTACTTGATAAAATTTACAACAAAATGGAGAAAATGGAAGAAGCTTTTTTCTAACAAAGTCCTACTGAGAAAGCTTCTTCAACAATGAACAAACCAACAAAAACTTAACAACATGAACAAAAAAAATAGTAAACTAAATTATGGGTATGATGGGGGGTGATGTAGTCGTTGCTGTCCATTCCAAGACGCTCCAGAATTGCTAGGAAGAAACAAGCAATTCGTTGGAGCTCACACTCTAAGTAATGGCGGTCTTCTCCCAGGCTGTAGAATAGCTGGTCAAAATCATTTCTAAGTAGAAGCAAATCATAGTGACGAGGGGGAACACGTCTGATTGGGCGAAGGGCAATTCTGCGACCAGGCATGATTTATGATGTTTTGGAGAGGAAGAAGAGGGTTTCTGATGTTTTGGGTTTAGGGACAAGTGAAGGGTTACGTAGAAATAGGGACTGTACTTATAGACTTATAGATGAAATACTTTTATATATCCAACCAATGGTCAGTCGACGTGTGTATAAATAGAAAATGTTTGGTTTGCGTATACCAGCGGTTTTTCTTGAGAACAGACGTGTTTGCAACTTTTAATTAATTGGGAACAAGAAATAATGATTCAATGTATCTATAGAAAGATATGGCGGTATAAATACCTACATAGCATGTTTGATGATTAATCATATAACAAATATATATTATTTAATAGATCGAGTTAAAGATATACTATAGAATGTATGTAGTCTATCATAGACAAAGCTTTAAGTTGATAACAACTGAATGTTAAATTCTACTGAAATGCATATTTATACCCCAAAACAACAGCTTTACAATTGAAGCAAAATAAGGCCTATCTATGATTTGTTGGCCATGCTACACGTGGTTATTTTGTGCCCAGA
Organism: Capsicum annuum; assembly: GCF_002878395.1. Lineage (NCBI taxonomy): Eukaryota > Viridiplantae > Streptophyta > Magnoliopsida > Solanales > Solanaceae > Capsicum > Capsicum annuum. The sequence continues at coordinate 97,743,418 of NC_061122.1, read as the reverse complement.
TTTTTTACATATTGAACACCTATTCCTCTTTTTAGAATTGAATGTCTCACCGATGCCCTTAGTGCGTTTGACTTTCTTCCTTCCGAGTTTGGGATCGTAGAGGGGTAGAGAAATTTTAGTGTTTTGCAATTCCTTTGGCACATTCCATTCGACCTCTAGAGGGACAACGTTAATTGCTTCTGAGTATGCGAGGAGGTAACTTGCAGCTTTATAAATTGGCGAAGAGTACTCATAGATGGAGTTTCCATAACCTACACCATCTCCATACTTTGCTCGCAAAGTTGCCATCGCATGTTCACACAGTATTTTCACCAAGTCAAATTTCCGACAAGAACAACTCCTCTCCAAGAGATTGACCTTGGCAGTAACATCATTTCTAAACAGCGTGTACTGGTCGAGAAGGATTAGTCATATACAAGGAATCACTCGCACTCTTGTTATCCCTTAGGATCTTTTCCGCACAAGGAATAAATATGTTCTCTTTACCATCGACATAGGCATACTGCTCCCTAAACATTTTACCAAATTTTTTAGCAATTGAATTGAATATGTATGACACGGGGTACTCCCGTTCATCCATCAAAACCGAGTTGAGAGACTCAGCGATGTTTGTGGTCATCACATCGTACCTATTACCCAGGAAGTGTGCTTTACTCTATTTTCAAAACCAAGCATATTTTCAAGGACATGTGCTGCCTCGGGGCAATTATAATTCAATTTCTCAAAATTCTCGCTAAACTCATCAAAGGAATATGCCTTTTTCACGGCGTAGAATAGATAAAGATTTTCTCCACAGTGTTGTTTTACAAAGATATTTTCAGTGAGGTACCTCATGCAAAGTCTGTGAAGTGCACGACTGTATACCCGGGAAAAGGCATTGGCAATACTAATGTGCCTGTCGGAGATGACACAGAGATCTGGTTCATCTTCTACGATAGACTTCAACTTCTGGAAGAAGAAGGTCCAAGAAGCATCGTTTTCTTTATCGATGACACAAAAGGCAATTAGAAAGATGTGATTTTCGGTTTCCAGTGCAACTGTACTCAACAACACGCCCTCATACTTTCTATACAAATATGTGCCATCGACGACAATTACCTTTCTCATGTGGGCATATCCCCGTATGCAAGCTCCAAATGCTAAGAAGTAGTAAACTAACGATCCATCAATTTGGTTTACCATGATAGAGTAGGAAGACCCTGGATTCAACAACTCCACCATGTGGGAAAAAATCAGCAAACAAGCATATCCATGCTCCGGTATCCCGCAAATGATGTTCTTCACAATTACACTTCCTTTCCAACACATCAAGTATCTTGCGTGGCAATGCAACTCCTTGAGCACAATCCTTTGAATTTCACTTATGCATGGACCCTTACCATCCTGAAAATAATTTACGCATAGTGAAGCAATTAATTTGGATGACATTTTCTTGTTCTTGCGGGTGACGTGTTCAACACCGCACATGTGCTCCCCGACATACTTGTATATTTGAAATATGTCTGAGGTTTCATACTTCCTTGCCCGCAACAACCAGCCACAACCAGGAGATATGCATTTCGCCTTCAACAATTTGGTGCAACTCTTCTCCATACGATAATCAAAAGACTGCCTCACCGCTGCTCCGTCTAGTAGCATTTTGAGCTATTTTTTGTCGGTAAATATTTGATCACGATAGAAATTGATTCCATCAGAGAAGGAATGTACTGGTTGGGATCCCATTCTACAGTCTTCTTCTACATGTTGTGAGTCTGATGAAACGTCTTCCATATGCACACAGTCATCTTCCATATTCATGGGATGATCGCCATCGCTCTCATAATCATCCAAATTATCGTCGACTGTCGGGAACTGAGGTAGGGACGGTGATGAATTCATTGGTCCTTCAAAGGACCTGTCGACTACATTTATCCTTAAAACAAGCCTAAAGTCATCTGCATCGACATCCATCATGTAGAGGGACACACGTGCATCATTATTTATGATCGTAGGATTCACCTTTTCCCTTGAATGCATTAGATAACTAATCACCACGTTGCTCGATGTGCAATCTAGATCCCCGCTCTGTTTTACATTTGCAACCAATTCATCGTATGAACTGTTGTGGCGAAAGCAATGGGCAGTGTCACCTTGGTAAAAGATCTCCATTTCTAACCTCTGGGAGTATTCACCCATTCTTCTATGAAATCACCTACAACCAGAACAAATTCTGCAACAGACATCCTAGAATTAACCTTTGGTAGACGGTGGATTAAGCTTAGGGTCTATGTCGGGATGTATGCACGGTCGATGAATGATGATGATGGGCCGATGACTGCGCAGATATCCGTACAGAAACTTGAAAATGAAAATATTGCTTCTAATCAATGGCCATTGGGTTTATGGAATAGAGAAATGAACTTGTAGTCGCCTCAGTTATTGTAATGTACTTCTAAAGAGTTTTTAACTGATGTGACTGATTTAAAGCTTTTTAACAATGGTGGAAAGAGTGTTTGAGAAGATAACAAACTAATGGGGTAAAATGGATGCAATGGATGAGCTTATGAGGTTTGTGGACTGATTTAGAGCTGATTGATGAAAAATAACGCCGGAAAGGACGCCGGAATCAGAGCTTTTTTTGGAGGAAAAGAACCACCTTCTATTTTTAGCTTTTGGATTTATTTTTTTATATTTTTGGAAACCTAGATATTTTATAATGGTGAATGATGGAGTGGGTTGAAGTGTATTATTAAAAACTTGGGTATGAATTTGTTAAGTTGAAATATTGGGTTAAAGTGTAGTATTAAAAATAGTGGGTGAATTTGTTGAGTTGGATAAATTTGTGGTGATGTGGATTAAAAAGGGTATTTAGCAAATTTTTCACAACTTTTTAATAAACCACAAAATAGTTTTCAAAAGAGACTTTTTGGCCAATTTGCCCGATTTGAAGGGTGTTATTCCCGCCGATGTTTGGTAAAAAGTATTAACTGTACCAGAATTCAGCCCAAGGTAGCAAGCATTATGACCTACTTCATGGTTCGAGCATCAGAAACATAATAGCTGAGATATTATTCAAGATACTTATTTAGGGCCTCAGACCATCCATCGATTTGGGAATGATATGCAGTACTCATAGTTAATGTCGACCCCTACAAATAATTTATTTCCTTCTAAAAGATGGAGTAATCATGGGTCACAATCAGTGAAAATAGTGCGATGAGGACCGTGAAGGTGAATTACACCCACGACGAATGCGTTAACTACCAGTTGAGTAGAGAGAGTAAAAGGTAACGAAATGAAGTGGCCATATATGATCAAGTGATCATCCACCATGGTAAGGAGAGTAGTCTTCACTTTGGAACTAGGAAGGCAGGTGAAAAAATCCATTGCAATGTCCTTAAAGACTTGGTACAAGAAAAGGCTGCAATAAACCTGCTGGATGTAAGTTTGTGCCTTTCATTTGTTGACATATCTGACAAATTGTAATAAATGATTTCAAATCCTTACGCATTTCACTACAAGAAAAATGCTTATTATCTGGGGATTTTCATAGGGATAATGCGGTAAAATCCCCAAGTAATTTGTTTACCTGCGAATTTTCTTACCAATTAACCTTCAAAGGAAATAGCTTCGTAGGTAATTATTACCTGCAGATTTATAAAAACCCTAGGTAATTTAGTTACAGAAATAAATCCGCAGGTAAGTTATTTGCGAATTTATTTATGATTAACTATCAACATTTTGCATGAATTGTTTGGTAAAATTTCATAAAAAAAGGATTTTACTTGCAACAACAACAACAATAACAAACCCAGTGTATTCCCATAAAGTGGGGTCTGGGGAGGGTAAAATGTACGCAGTCCATACCGCTACCTTCGATGAAGTAGAGAGGCTATTTCCGATAGACCCCCGGCCCAAGATAAAGGATAGTAAAAAGGAGTGTAATGAAACATGAAGTAGGATGTATGGCATAACATAAATAAGGAATAAGACATAATAAAATAGAAATCAAAATAATACGAAATAGGATAAATAAGCACCATATGAAATAAGAGTTAGGAAAAGGACATCTGGAATAGGACAACCACCTAGTAGTAACATACACTCACAGACCAAAGGCACCCACCACCCCCAAACCCTCCCGACTAAGGGCTCCTACCTATGGACACAGTCCTAGGATTCCTAATCTGGCTATACATGGGCTCTTCAAACTACTAGCTATAACCCACACACTCATCCTAGCCTTCCACCCTTATCCGCGACCTCCACACCTTCCTATCTAGGGTCATATCCTCGATAAGATGAAGTTGCTCCATGTCATGTCTAATCATTTCTCTCCAGTATTTCTATGGCCTACCTCTCCTCCCCCTGAAGCCATCCAACGCTAGCCTCTCGCACCTACAAACTGGGGCATTCGTGCCCCTCCTCATCACATGCCCAAACCATCTCAGCCTTCCTTCGCGTATCTTGTCCTCCACTGAAGCCACTCCCACCTTTTTCTGGATAATCTCATTCCTAACTCTATCCTCTCTAGTAAGTCAACACATCCAACGCAACATTCTTATTTCCGCCACCTTCACTTTTTGAATGTGGGAGTTCTTGACTGGCCAACTCTCTGCTCCATACAACATGGCTGGACGGACTGTCACTCTATAGAATTTGTATTTAAGCTTAAGGGGAACCTTCTTATCACACAATACTCCCGAGGCGAGCCTCCACTTCAGCCAACCTGCTCCAATACGGTTAGAGACATCCTCATCGATCTCGCCATTCCCCTGAATCATAGACCCAAGATACTTAAAACTATCCCTTACAAACATTATAGGAGTCCAACCTCACCACCATATCATCTTTCTACCTCAAGTCACTAAACTTGCATTCCATATACTCCGTCTTGGACCTACTCAACCTAAACCCCTTAGATTCAAGGGTTTACCTCCAAACCTCCAATTTATCATTCATCCCCCCCGCATCTCATCAATCAGCACGACATCATCTGCAAATAACATACACCAAGGCACATCCCCTTGAATACTCTGTGTCAACATGTCCATCACCAACGCAAATAGGAACAAACTAAGAGTCGAACCCTGATGCAACCCTGTCTCAACCAAAAAATGCTCTGAGTCCCCCCTTCCCTCTTCTTTGACATTTTCACCTGAGTCTTTTCTCCATCGTATATGTCCTTAATAACTATGATGTATGCTATCGGGACCTCTCTCACATTTAAGCATCTCCAAAAAATATCCCTAGGGACTTTATCATACGCCTTCTCCAGGTCGATGAACACCAAGTGCAAATCCCTTTTCCTTTCCCTATACTGCTCCACCAATCACCTCACCAGGTGGATTGCTTCTGTCGTCGAGTGACCAAGCATAAAACGAAATTGATCTCTGAAATGGACACGATCCTCCTCAATCTCCACTCAACCACCCTTTCCCAAATCTTCATAGTATGACTCAACAGCTTGATACCCCTATAGTTGTTGCAACTCTAAATGTCACCCTTGTTTTTATAAAACGGAATCATCATACTCCACCTCCAAGCCTCAGGAATTCTCATTGCCTTGAAAATGTAAATAAATTAGTCAACCACCTTAAACCTGCCCCACCTACAAACTTCCAAAAATTTACCGGAATCTCGTCAGGCCCCGTCGCCCTTCCCCTCCGCATCCTACGAATAGCCTCTTTGACCTCCTCAACCTTAAAACGTCTACAATAAGGATTTTACCTGCAAATTTCCATAAAAAAATTCATAAATTATTCCCCACGAAGATTCTCAAGTCAATCCGAAGAAAGTTTAGAGGTGAAAATTCCTAATTAACAAAAGAAAATTTCTTGTGGATATTTATGAAACTATTTCGCAAGAAAATTCGTATGAAATGTCCCAAGTAAATCCACAAGAATAAATTTTTTCAAGAAAATTTTCATGAAAGTTAGCATGTACATCCCCATGGAAATTACCAAGTAATAATTCACACATAAATTACTAGAAACATTTCACAATCAGTCAAAAATCTATTCAAAACTGTCAATAATTATCAAAAATATCATTCAATACAAGTCTAAGTAAACCATTACAGTTAACAAAAAAACATAATTCATAACATCCACATCAATAATGTATGATTCTTAAATGGTTCAAAATAAAACATTTCGAACTTGAATCCTCAATAAAACTATCAACCCTCAGGGTCAGAATCACTTTCATCCACGTTATCAGGATTAGAATCACTTTCATTCATGTCATCGAGTCATCATCACTTTCATCCTCATAAGCTTGGTTGTTTTCTTGAGATGGGCATTCATCATTTGAAGATGATTTCTTGTATACATGCTTCATCAATAAGTCCAATTCCTTTCTCATCCTCTTATTTTTGTGTCGCTCATTCTGCAACTGAGAATACAAATCAGCATTTGAAGCATCAACTTAGGACTTAATCATCTCATCAAATTTAATTACTAATCAACCATCATAAGAATACAAATACTAAAGTCAAATCACTAACACAAAATTTATCAATGTTCCAAAAGTAAACTACAAAACATACAAAAAACTATCCTATGGACTTAACTAAATTTGTAACAAAACACTATGGAGTAACTTGTGCAAAACTATCATAAGAAGAATTCCTAAACATATATATCTGATAAAAATATCTACTGAAGCCACTAATTTTCAATTAAGATACATCAGTTACGAAGTCATATTTCATCATGCAAAGAAGAGAAGAAGCTCCTTTTTCCCCTATCAACTTAATTAATTAGCAGTAATAATCTAAAAAGATTCTAAAGATCAAATTAAGTGTCTACCAAATTATCTCAAAGAACTTGCAACCTATGAAGAGACAATATAGTGCCTCTTCACAAAAAAGTAACTTAAACTAATACCAACATGCATGTAGTTAATTCTAAAAGCTTAGATTAGGTTATAACTAATCATTATATTTGTCAAATATCTAACTCAATCATTGAGAATCTTCTACTAATCCAA